>NC_044551.1:35267918-35569307 GCF_007565055.1 Rhinopithecus roxellana
GTATCTGCTACCACGCCCAGCTAAGTTTTTGTATTTTTAGTAGAGACAGGGTTTCTCTGTGTTAGTCAGGATGGTCTCAATCTCCTGACCTTGTAATCCACCCGCCTTGGCCTCCCAAAGTGCTGGGATTACAGGCACGAGCCACCATGCCCGGTCTCAAATCCCCCCCTTTTTTAAAGCTATATCTGTTGCTCAAATTTATGGCACAGTTTGTTATTTTCTAATGCTTTTTATTTGAAACATGATTTCCTTATATAGTTTGTGTTGTTCATTCTGTGGTTTACAATTGTCTTTCTTCTCTTTAGGGAACACACACATGCTTTTTCACTTCACTTTGTTCATGTGAAAAAATCCTTCATTGGTAGTAAATGCTTCATTTTTCTTCTTGAGTGTATCCTTCTTGAAGTTTTTGGACTCTATACTTTTAACCAAATACTTACTAGAACTGCTAATAATTATCTTCAACTTTTTTGGGAGGCTTTCATTAGTCTCACTGTTTCTTAATTTATTAAAACAATTCTTTCATAAAATTCATTCTTAATTTCAAAGAATAGATTCAAAAAGGATATATAGGGTCTAAAAATCTTGATGCTTTAAAATGCCCTTGTTTTGACCTCCCTTTGCGTTTGGCTTTATCTTAGTTTGTTCTCACACTGCTATAAAGAAATATCTGAGACTGGATAGTTTACAAAGAAAAGAGGTTTAATTGGCTCATGGTTCTGTAGGCTGTACAGAAAGCATGGCAGCATGAGCTCAGCTCCTGCGGAGGCCTCAGCAAACTTACAATCATGACAGAAGGTGAAGGGGGAGCCAGAACTTCACATGGCTGGAGCAGGAGGAAGAGAAAGAGAAGGGAGGTGCTACACACTTTTCAACAACCAGATCTCATGAGAACTCACTCACTATCACAATAACAGTACCAAGGTGATGGTGCTAAATCATTCATGAAGGATCCACCCCCATGACTCAATTACCTCCCATCAGGCCCCGCCTCCAACACTGGGGATTACAATTCCACATGAGATTTGGGTGAGCACACAGATTCAAACCACATCATTCTGTCCCTGGGCCCTCCCAAATCTTATATCATTCTGACATATCAAAATACAATCATGCCTTCCCAACAGTTCACCAAAGTCTTATCTCATTCTAGCATTAACTCTAAAGTCAAAAGTCTCATCTGACATAAGGCTAGTTAATTCCTTCTGCCTATGAGCCTGTAAAATCAAAAACTAGTTACTTCTAAGATACAATGAAGGTATAGGCATTGGGTAAATACTCCCATTCCAAAAGGAAGAAATTGGCCAAAAGAACAAGGCTACAGGCCTTATGCGAGTCCAAAACCTAGCAGTCATTAAAACTTAAAGCTCCAAAATGATCCTCTGTTATTCCTTGTCCCACATCCAGGGCATGCTGGTCCAAGGGATGAGCTCTCAAAGCCTTGGTCAGCCATGCCCCTGTAGATTTGCAGGGATCAGCCCCTGTAGCTGCTCTCATGGACTGGCATTGAGTGCCTGTGGCTTTTCCAGAAACATGGTGAAAGCTGCTGGTGAATCAACCATTCTGGGGGCTGCAGGGTGGTGGCCCTCCTCTCACAGCTCCATTAGGCAGTGCTCCAGTGGGGACTCTCTATGGGGGATCCAACCTCACATTTCTCCTCTGCACTGCCCTAGTAGAGGTTCTCTGTGAAGGCTCTATCCCTGCAGCAGGTTTCTGCCTGGATATCCAGGCTTTTCCATACATCCTCTGAAATCTTGGCAAAGGCTCCCAAGCCTTAATACTTGCATTCAGTGCACTCACAGGCTTAACAACATGTGGAAACCACCAAGGCTTACAGTTCGCACCCTCTGAAGCAGAAGCCTGAGCTGTACCTGGCTGGAGCCAAGGCTGGAATAGGAGGAGCTAGGAGGCAAAAAGCAGTGGCCTGAGGCCACTCAGGGGAAATGGGGCCTTAGGACTGGCCCATAGAATCATTCTTCCCTCCTAGGCCTCTGGGCCTGTGATGGGAGGGGCTTCTTCAAAGGTTTCTTAAATGCCTTCCAGTCCGCTTCCCCATTGTCTTGGCTATCAGCATTTGCCTTCCTTTCAGTTATGCAAATTTCTGCAGCCTATTTCAATTCCTCTCCTAAAAATTGACTTTTCTACTACAGGGTCAGGCTGCAAATTTTCCAAACTTTTACACTCTGCTTCCCTTTTAAATTTAAGTTCCAGTTTCAGGTCATTTATTTGCTCATGTGTATGAACATAGGCTGTTAGAAGCAACCAGGCCAAATCTTGAATGTTTTGCTACTTAGAAATTTCATCCACCAGATACCCTAAATCACCACTCTCCAATTCAAAGTTCCACAGATCCCAAGGAAAAGGGCACAATGCAGCCAACCTCTTTCCTAATGCATAGCAAAAGTGACCTTTTCTCTGGTTTCCAAAAGTTCCTCATTTCTGTCTGAGACCTCCTCAGCCTGGACTTCAATGTCCATATCACTATCGGCATTTTGGTCACAAGAATTTAACAAGCCTCTAGGATGTTCCAAATGTTCCCTCCTCTTCCTGTCTTTTTCTGAGCCCTCCAAATTGTTCCAACTCCTGCCCATTACCTAGTTCCAAAGCTGCTACATTTTCAGATGCTTTTATAGCAATGCCCCGCTTCTCAAAACCAATTTTCTGTATTAGTCTGTTCTCACATTGCTATAAAGAGATACCTGAGACTGGTTAATTTATAAAGAAAAGAGGTTTAATTGGCTCACAGTTTGCAGGCTGTACTGGAAGTATAGTGACTTCTGCTTCTGGGGAGGCCCCAGGAAACTTCCAAGTATGGCAGAAAGCAAAGGGGGAGCCAGCATTTCACATGACCAGAGTAGGAGGAAGGCAGGGAAGTGCTACACACTTTTAAACAATATGATCTCAGGGGAACTCACTCACTATCATGATAACAAGGAGAGGCAGCTAAACCATGAGAAACTGCTCCCATGATTCAATCATCTCCCACCAGGCCCCACCTCCAACATTGGGGATTACAATTCCACATGACGTTTGGGTGAAGACAGATCCAAACCATATCAGGCTGAAAATAGTTTTTTCCTCAGAAAATGAAGGGAACTGCTCCACTGCTTGCTGCCTTGAGTATTGCTGATAAAATGTTTGATACTAGTTTGAAGATTATTTCCTTGCATATGAGGTATTCTTCTCTCCCTGTTACAAAATGACTTAAGAAATCCTTTTTACTTAGAGTTTTGAAAATTGAAGACAATGAAACAGGGATATAGAAATGGGTTCCTTCCCATTTACTTCACTTGGCTCTAGATATGTAAATTCAATCACTTCTCTTCCTTCAGCATAAATAATATTTTAAGGTTTCTTTGATAATCAACACCCTCCCCCATTTATCTTGTATCTCTGGGGGTCTTTATAATAAGAGGAAAAACCACTGCATTGATCTACCAGATTTGTCTTTTTACCCAGTGAGATAAACAATAAATCTTGAGGCTTGAGGATAATCTTTGACCCTATGTCCTGCTCTCCACTAGGGCAAGGGTTGGCCCTTCAAGGCCCTGAGCCCAGGCTTTGCTGTGAGCAGCCCACTTATCAGTTCTCACATGCAGAGGTCAGGTGCCTGCAGCTCTCCCAGGCTGGAAAATCACACTTTGGTGCCATAGTTCTGGGGTCTTGGGGTGACCTTGCTCCCATGGCTCTACTAGACATTTTCCTAGCTGGGATTCTCTGTGGTGACCCAGTCTCTGTGGTTGTTAGGCACTGTCCTAGCAAGGACCCTCTTGCCTTCCCACCCCTGTGGCAATTCTCTGCCTGGGTCCTGAGACTCTCCCAGGCATCCTTTGAAATTTAGGTAGAGGTAGCCAAGCCTTCACGCACATGTACTCTGTAATCCTGCAGAACTGGCACCACATGAACACCACCAAGATTTTTGGTTTATACCTTCTGGAGTGGAGTCACAACTAGGGTGGTCAAATAGCAGTGTGCTAGAATTCAGGAAGCAGAGACTTGAGGCAACCCTGGGCAGCAAGCTTCAAGATCCCACAGCTTCCTGGTCCCCTCCTTTAAAACTGTTCTGCCCCAGGGCCCTGGCACTCTAGGTCTGTAATGGAAGTGGCAGCCTCAAAGATAGGTGAAATGCCTTCCAAGTCATTCTTTTATTCTCTTTTATGAATAGCATGGGGCTAACTTCTATCCATACTAATCTTCTTATCAAAGGGTCACTTAGCCAGGCACACCCTTGGTTTTCTCTCCTGAACACATGCTTTTTTATCTTTATTTTACTAGGCTGAGAGTTTTCCAGATTTTTATGTTCTGCTTCCTATTTGATTATAAATTCTGTCTTTAACTCATTTTTTCTATTCTCATATTTTACTATGTAAGCAGTTGAGAGAAGCCATGCAGCACCCTAAACACTCTGCCTAGAGATATTCTCCACTAAATTTCCTAGTTCATAGTTCTTAAATTTTGCCTTCCACAAAGTAATATGATATGGAAACATGTCGGCCAGTTCTTTGCCACTGTGTAAGAAGGATGGCCTTTTCTTCTGTTTCCAATAAGATATTCCTCATGACCCTCTATGACCTCATCAAACTGGTCTTTCAGCATCCACATTTCTACCAACATTCTGTTCATGACCACTTAGATCATCTTTAAGACAGCCTTTCTCTACAGCTCTCTTCTTCTGAGGCCCTTACCAGAAGCAGCCTTAATGCTCAATTCACAGCAATACAGGCTTTTTCCAGAATTAACTTTATGACTGTTTCAGCCTCTAGCCATTACCTACTTCCAAATCCACTTCCACGTTTTCAGCTCTTTGTTATAGGAACAACCCCACTGCTCTGGTGCTGGTTTCTGTCTTGTAATTTTGTACTGCTATAACAAAACACCTCAGACTGGGTCATTTATAAATAGAAATTTATGTCTGACAGTTCTGAAGACTGAGAAGTACAGGATCAAGGTACTGGCAAGTTTGTTTTCGGGTGAGGGGTGCGCTCTCTGCTTCTAAGAGGGAAGCTGCATCCTCCTGAGGGCAGGAATGCTGTTTCCTCACATGGCAGATGAGAGGAATGACAGGGAGCACTTCCTTCAACCTCAAGCCCTTTTATAAAGGTGCCAGTCTCATTCCTGAGGGATGAAAGCTCATGACTTAGTCACCTCCCAAAGGCCATACCCTTTAACCATGTTGCATTGCAAATTAAGTTCCAACATGAATTTTGGAGGAGGCATCATCCTTCAAACCATAGCAATTATGTTTTTCTCTTCCACGCTACCTGTGTTCTTCCTAAGTTCAATTGTCATTTCTTTTTTTAAAACAGGGGTGTGAAAGTTTCCCTGTGGTTAGGACATAGAGGAATAAGAACAGAATGTGCTCCTGCCCAAAATGGAAGAAATGGCCTTCAACAGACTAATATATATCTTCCTTTAAAGGTATTAAATTGCTGTGGCTCCAAAGAAGTCTAAGAGAATCAAATTCCAGAGAGACAAAACATTTCCTAGGTGAACAAGGACACAACTCTCATAATTGGAGCCAGGTGCTAATATTGGCGGTAAGATAAGCAGAGAAACAAGTCTACCAGAGAAAGATGGTCTGTGTTTAGAAGAAACTAGCCAACTATTGATGAACCTATAAGCTGATATATTGAATTTGAAACTATAAAAGCCCAAACTATAAAAATTAATTCAAGATAGACTGCTATCCTAAATGTAAAAGCTAGAGGTATATTTCCAGCAGAAAACATAGGAGAATATCTTTTGTGACTTGGAATCAAGCAAAGATTTCTGAGGTAGAACAAAACAAGCAGAAATTATAAAATAAAAATGTAAATAAACTGAACTTCATCAAAATTAAAAACTCCTGTTCTTCAGAAGACGTCATTTAAAAAATGAAAAGTGAAGTAACAGACTGGATGAATATATATCCAGTATACATAAATGACATAGAACTATATCCAGGATATTAAAAGAGCTGTTACAACCCAATAATAAAAAGGCAAACAGAAGAGTAAGTTGGAGGGGCGGAGCAAGATGGCCGAATAGAAACAGCTCCAGTCTCCAACTCCCAGCGCGAGCGACACAGAAGACCGGTGATTTCTGCATTTTCAACTGAGGTACTGGGGTCATCTCACTAGGGAGTGCCGGACAATCGGTGCTGGTCAGCTGCTGCAGCCTGACCAGCGAGAGCTGAAGCAGGGCGAGGCATCGCCTCACCTGGAAGCGCAAGGGGGAAGGGGATCCGTTTTCCTAGCCAGGGGAACTGAGACACACAACACCTGGAAAATCGGGTAACTCCCACCCCAATACTGCACTGTAAGCACACAGGCACACCAGGAGAATATATCCCACACCTGGCCGGGAGGGTCCCACGCCCACGAAGCCTCCCTCACTGCTAACACAGCAGTCTGCCGCAATCTATCCGCAAGGCAGCAGCGAGGCTGGGGGAGGGGCACCTGCCATTGCTGAGGCTTAAGTAGGTAAACAAAGGTGCTGGGAAGCTCGAACTGGGTGGAGCTCACAGCAGCTCAAGGAAGCCTGCCTGTCTCTGTAGTCTCCACCTCTGGGGACAGCGCACAGCTGAAGACCAACAGGGGAAGTAGCAGGAGCCGGTGCAGACGCGAACGACTCTGTCTGACAGCTTTGGGGAGAGCCGTGGATCTCCCAACGCGGAGGTTGAGATCTGAGAACGGACAGACTGCCTGCTCAGGTGTGTCCCTGACCCCTGAGTAGCCTAGCTGGGAGAAATCCCCCACTAGGGGCAGTCTGACACCCCACACCTCACAGGGTGGAGTACACCCCTGAGAGGAAACTTCCAAAGGAAGAATCAGACAGGTACACTCGCTGTTCAGCAATATTCTATCTTCGGCAACCTCTGCTGCTGATACCCAGGCAAACAGGGTCTGAAGTGGACCTCAAGCAATCTCCAACAGACCAACAGACAGTCCTTCTGACTGTCAGAAGGAAAACTATCAAACAGGAAGGACACCTATACCAAAACCCCATCAGTACGTCACCACCATCAAAGACCAGAGACAGATAAAACCACAAAGATGGGGAAGAAGCAGGGCAGAAAAGCTGGAAATTCAACAAATAAGAGCGCATCTCCCCCTGCAAAGGAGCGCAGCCCATCGCCAGCAACGGATCAAAGCTGGTCAGAGAATGACTTGGACGAGAGGAGAGAAGAAGGCTTCAGTCCATCAAACTTATCAGAGCTAAAGGAGGAATTACGTACCCAGCGCAAAGAAACTAAAAATCTTGAAAAAAGAGTGGAAGAATTGACAGCTAGACTAATTAATGCAGAGAAGATCATAAACGAAATGACAGAGATGAAAACCATGACACGAGAAAAACGTGACAAATGCACAAGCTTCAGTAACCGACTCGATCAACTGGAAGAAAGAGTATCAGCGATTGAAGATCAAATGAATGAAATGAAGTGAGAAGAGAAACCAAAAGAAAAAAGAAGAAAAAGAAATGAGCAAAGCCTGCAAGAAGTATGGGATTACGTAAAAAGACCAAATCTACGTCTGATTGGGGTGCCTGAAACTGAGGGGGAAAATGGAACCAAGTTGGAAAACACTCTTCAGGATATCATCCAGGAGAACTTCCCCAACCTAGTAGGGCAGGCCAACATTCAAATTCAGGAAATACAGAGAACGCCACAAAGATACTCCTCCAGAAGAGCAACTCCAAGACACATAATTGCCAGATTCACCAAAGTTGAAATGAAGGAAAAAATCTTAAGGGCAGCCAGAGAGAAAGGTCGGGTTACCCACAAAGGGAAGCCCATCAGACTAACAGCAGATCTCTCGGCAGAAACTCTACAAGCCAGAAGAGAGTGGGGGCCAATATTCAACGTTCTTAAAGAAAAGAATTTTCAACCCAGGATTTCATATCCAGCCAAACTAAGTTTCATAAGTGAAGGAGAAATAAAATCCTTTACAGATAAGCAAATGCTTAGAGATTTTGTCACCACCAGGCCTGCCTTACAAGAGACCCTGAAGGAAGCCCTAAACATGGAAAGGAACAACCGGTACCAGCCATCGCAAAAACATGCCAAAATGTAAAGACCATCGAGGCTAGGAAGAAACTGCATCGACTAACGAGCAAAATAACCAGTTAATATCATAATGGCAGGATCAAGTTCACACATAACAATATTAACCTTAAATGTTAATGGACTAAATGCTCCAATTAAAAGACACAGACTGGCAAACTGGATAAAGAGTCAAGACCCATCAGTCTGCTGTATTCAGGAGACCCATCTCACATGCAGAGACATACATAGGCTCAAAATAAAGGGATGGAGGAAGATCTACCAAGCAAATGGAGAACAAAAAAAAGCAGGGGTTGCAATCCTTGTCTCTGATAAAACAGACTTTAAACCATCAAAGATCAAAAGAGACAAAGAAGGCCATTACATAATGGTAAAGGGATCAATTCAACAGGAAGAGCTAACTCTCCTAAATATATATGCACCCAATACAGGAGCACCCAGATTCATAAAGCAAGTCCTTAGAGACTTACAAAGAGACTTAGACTCCCATACAATAATAATGGGAGACTTCAACACTCCGCTGTCAACATTAGACAGATCAACGAGACAGAAAGTTAACAAGGATATCCAGGAATTGAACTCATCTCTGCACCAAGCGGACCTAATAGACATCTATAGAACTCCCCACCCCAAATCAACAGAATATACATTCTTCTCAGCACCACATCGCACTTATTCCAAAATTGACCACATAATTGGAAGTAAAGCACTCCTCAGCAAATGTAAAAGAACAGAAATTATAACAAACTGTCTCTCAGACCACAGTGCAATCAAACTAGAACTCAGGACTAAGAAACTCAATCAAAACCGCTCAACTACATGGAAACTGAACAACCTGCTCCTGAATGACTACTGGGTACATAACGAAATGAAAGCGGAAATAAAGATGTTCTTTGAAACCAATGAGAACAAAGATACAACATACCAGAATCTCTGGGACACATTTAAAGCAGTGTGTAGAGGGAAATTTATAGCACTAAATGCACACAAGAGAAAGCAATAAAGATCTAAAATTGACACTCTAACATCACAATTAAAAGAACTAGAGAGGCAAGAGCAAACACATTCAAAAGCTAGCAGAAAGCAAGAAATAACTAAGATCAGAGCAGAACTGAAGGAGATAGAGACACAAAAACCCTCCAAAAAATCAATGAATCCAGGAGTTGGTTTTTTGAAAAGATCAACAAAATTGACAGACCGCTAGCAAGGCTAATAAAGAAGAAAAGAGAGAGGAATCAAATAGATGCAATAAAAAATGATAAAGGGGATATCACCACTGACCCCACAGAAATACAAACTACCATCAGAGAATACTATAAATGCCTCTACGCAAATCAACTAGAAAATCTAGAAGAAATGGATAATTTCCTGGACACTTACACTCTCCCAAGGCTAAACCAGGAAGAAGTTGAATCCCTGAATAGACCAATAGCAGGCTCTGAAATTGAGGCAACAATTAATAGCCTACCCACCAAAAAAAGTCCAGGACCAGATGGATTCACAGCTGAATTCTACCAGAGGTACAAGGAGGAGCTGGTACCATTCCTTCTGAAACTATTCCAATCAATAGAAAAAGAGGGAATCCTCCCTAACTCATTTTATGAGGCCAACATCATCCTGATACCAAAGCCTGGCAGAGACACAACAAAAAAAGAGAATTTTAGACCAATATCCCTGATGAACATTGATGTAAAAATTCTCAATAAAATACTGGCAAACCGGATTCAGCAGCACATCATAAAGCTTATCCACCATGATCAAGTGGGCTTCATCCCTGGGATGAAAGGCTGGTTCAACATTCGCAAATCAATAAACGTAATCCAGCATATAAACACAACCAAAGACAAGAACCACATGATTGCCTCAATAGATGCAGAAAAGGCTTTTGACAAAATTCAACAGCCCTTCATGCTAAAAACGCTCAATAAATTCGGTATTGATGGAACGTACCTCAAAATAATAAGAGCTATTTATGACAAACCCACATCTAATATCATACTGAATGGGCAAAAACTGCAAAAATTCCCTTTGAAAACTGGCACAAGACAGGGATGCCCTCTCTCACCACTCCTATTCAACATAGTGTTGGAAGTTCTGGCTAGGGCAATCAGGCAAGAGAAAGAAATCAAGGGTATCCAGTTAGGAAAAGAAGAAGTCAAATTGTCCCTGTTTGCAGATGACATGATTGTATATTTAGAAAACCCCATCGTCTCAGCCCAAAATCTCCTTAAGCTGATAAGCAACTTCAGCAAAGTCTCAGGATACAAAATTAATGTGCAAAAATCACAAGCATTCTTATACACCAGTAACAGACAAGCAGAGAGCCAAATCAGGAATGAACTTCCATTCACAATTGCTTCAAAGAGAATCAAATACCTAGGAATCCAGCTTACAAGGGATGTAAAGGACCTCTTCAAGGAGAACTACAAACCACTGCTCAGTGAAATCAAAGAGGACACAAACAAATGGAAGAACATACCATGCTCATGGATAGGAAGAATCAATATCGTGAAAATGGCCATACTCCCCAAGGTTATTTATAGATTCAATGCCATCCCCATCAAGCTACCAATGAGTTTCTTCACAGAATTGGAAAAAACTGCTTTAAAGTTCATATAGAACCAAAAAAGAGCCTGCATTGCCAAGACAATCCTAAGTCAAAAGGACAAAGCTGGAGGCGTCATGCTACCTGACTTCAAACTATACTACAAGGCTACAGTAACCAAAACAGCATGGTACTGGTACCAAAACAGAGATATAGACCAATGGAACAGAACAGAGTCCTCAGAAATAATACCACACATCTACAGCCATCTGATCTTTGACAAACCTGAGAGAAACAAGAAATGGGGAAAGGATTCCCTATTTAATAAATGGTGCTGGGAAAATTGGCTAGCCATAAGTAGAAAGCTGAAACTGGATCCTTTCCTTACCCCTTATACGAAGATTAATTCAAGATGGATTAGAGATTTAAATGTTAGACCTAATACCATAAAAACCCTAGAAGAAAATCTAGGTAGTACCATTCAGGACATAGGCATGGGCAAGGACTTCATGTCTAAAACACCAAAAGCAACAGCAGCAAAAGCCAAAATTGACAAATGGGATCTAATTAAACTAAAGAGCTTTTGCACAGCAAAAGAAACTACCATCAGAGTGAACAGGCAACCTACAGAATGGGAGAAAATTTTTGCAACCTACTCATCTGACAAAGGGCTAATATCCAGAATCTACAAAGAACTCAAACAAATATACGAGAAAAAAACAAACAACCCCATCAAAAAGTGGGGAAAGGATATGAACAGACATTTCTCAAAAGAAGATATTCATACAGCCAACAGACACATGAAAAAATGCTCATCATCACTCGCCATCAGAGAAATGCAAATCAAAACCACAATGAGATACCATCTCACACCAGTTAGAATGGCAATCATTAAGAAGTCAGGAAACAACAGGTGTTGGAGAGGATGTGGAGAAATAGGAACACTTTTACACTGTTGGTGGGATTGTAAACTAGTTCAACCATTATGGAAAACAGTATGGCAATTCCTCAAGGATCTAGAACTAGATGTACCATATGACCCAGCCATCCCACTACTGGGTATATACCCAAAGGATTATAAATTATTCTACTACAAAGACACATGCACACGTATGTTTATTGCGGCACTATTCACAATAGCAAAGACTTGGAATCAACCCAAATGTCCATCTGTGACAGACTGGATTAAGAAAATGTGGCACATATACACCATGGAATACTATGCAGCCATAAAAAAGGATGAGTTTGCGTCCTTTGTAGGGACATGGATGCAGCTGGAAACCATCATTCTTAGCAAACTATCACAAGAACAGAAAACCAAACACCGCATGTTCTCACTCATAGGTGGGAACTGAACAATGAGATCACTTGGAATCGGGAAGGGGAACATCACGCACTGGGGCCTATCATGGGGAGGGGGTAGGGGGGAGGAGGGAGGGATTGCATTGGGGAGTTATACATGATATAAATAATGAATTGATGGGTGCTGACGAGTTGATGGGTGCAGCACACCAACATGGCATAAGTATACATATGTAACAAACCTGCACGTTATGCACATGTACCCTAGAACTTAAAGTATAATAATAAAAAAAAAAAAGAGTAAGTTGCAAACATGAAAAAAAAAAAAAAGGCAAACAATCCAATAAAAATGGGGCAAAAGACTTGAATAGACTTTTCACAACAGATATACACATGGCCAACAAGCACAACTGAAAGTACTTAACATTACTAGCCAACAGAGAAATGCAAATTAAAACAAGAAGAAATCTTATTTTATACCAACTATGGTTAAATTTAACAAGGCTAACAATATCAAGCATTGACAAGACAATCAAATAATCAGATCTTTCATATATCGCTTATGGGAGTGAACCACATTGGAGAACCATTTGGTGGTTCCTTCTAAAGCTAAATGTATACCTACCCCATATCACAGAAATTTCACTCACTGATATTCACTAAGAAGTGAAAACCTATGTCTACACAAAGACATGCTCACAAATATTTATAATAGTGTAATTCTTACTATTCTCAAATGGGAAAAAGCCAGATATCAATCAAAAGGAAAATGAATAAGTAATTATGGTATATTAATTGAATGATGCTGGTAAGAAGTAAAATGGAAGGATCTACTGTTACGTAAGACCACATGGATGAATCTCAAAAACACACTGAATAGAGGAAGCTAGAAAGAATAGAATAGGCCGGGCGCGGTGGCTCAAGCCTGTAATCCCAGCACTTTGGGAGGCCGAGACGGGCGGATCACGAGGTCAGGAGATCGAGACCATCCTGGCTAACATGGTGAAACCCCGTCTCTGCTAAAAAATACCAAAAAAAAAAAACTAGCCGGGTGAGGTGGCGGGCGCCTGTAGTCCCAGCTACTCGGGAGCCTGAGGCAGGAGAATGGCGTAAACCCGGGAGGCGGAGCTTGCAGTGAGCTGAGATCCGGCCACTGCACTCCAGCCCGGGAGACAGAGCGAGACTCCGTCTCAAAAAAAAAAAAAAAAAGAATAGAATATATCCCATAAGACCATGTATGTGAAGTTCTGGGTTTTTTTGTTTGTTTTGTTTTGAGATGAAGTCTTGCTCTGTTGCCCACATTGGAGTACAGAGCCATGATCTCAGCTCACTGCAACCTCTGCCTCCCAGTTTCAAGTGGTTCTCCTGCCTCAGCTTCCTGAGTAGCTGGGATTACAGGCATGCGCCATCACACTTGGCTAATGTTTTCTATTTTTAGTAGAGATGGGGTTTCACCATGTTGGCCAGGTTGGTCTCGAACTCCTGGTCTCAAGTGATCTGCTCACCCCGGCTCCCAAAGTGCTGGGATTATAGGCAGGAGCCACGGTGCCTGGCTCCGTGTATGTGAAGTTTTGAAAGACAGAACACTGGTTGCCTCATTGGGAGAGGAAAATATCAGGACGGAATGAACTTTATGGTGAGAGAAATATGCTGTATCTTGATTGGGGCAGGGATTCCATGAGTGTGTACCTTTGTCAAAATTCAGATCCCACATTTAAAATGTGTGATTTTATTGTATATTAATAATATCACAGGAAAGTTGAGTACAAAAATAAATGGGGAAAATGAATTAACTATTTTGTTGTAGCTTGTGAAATTTTCCCCACTGTGTTATAATGGAGTCATCTTGCATTAGGGCTAGGTGACAGAACCACCCATATTTGGCAGGCAGGAATTCTACCACTGAACCAGTAATGTTGCTGGCCCCACCCATATTTGAGACAAAATTCATATATAGTCAAAATGACCCTGGAAAAGTCGCTAGAAAAGTGTCCAGTATTTCACAATATAGCACAAAAGCATTTCTCTAGGGAAGAAATCAAGTTAAAAACCACAAGAAATACTCCACGTATTTTTAATCTAGTATAATGCTAAACACATTTTAAATAGTCGAATCTTATTTAATAGAGTGAGATGGTCATGCTATGAAAAGCATGAAGAAACCGAGACCTACTAAATTAGCAAATTTATGCCTCCCATTTGACTGACCATCTGGAATATGTTCCCACTGTGAGTAGAATGAGAAATACTTAAATTATTTTTCTACATGTTCTCTATGTTCCACTGTATATAGTTCAATTGAGATAAGTTAAATGTGCACAATACATGACACTTTTATATGCAGGTCTGTTTTCCCACAAGACTGTGGCTTCATGGGCACATGGGTGGGGCTGAGCACTGGCTGGCTTTCCTCAAAGATAAGCAAGCAGGAAACTAAGCCCAGGCTTGGGATGCCTCAAAGGGCATAAAGGAAAGACCTTACTTGGTCATCCATCCCACTGATCAGCTTTAACTGCCCCCTTGAGAAATTCCCTCAGTGTCTTCAGAAAAGAATCCTCCGGTTTTGTCCTGGGGGTAAAATGCTCCTGTCATCTCCATTAATGAGTAGCAATGGAAAAGAGGAAGAACCATCCTTCATACCATAGGCCAACACTCAAGTTTTGCTCCTTTCCTCCCTCACTTTGTCATAGTTCCCAATTTTAAGACCTTTACTGAGTAGTTTCTTGATTTCTTTACTGAGCTATGCTTTATATAATACAAAATTATACTTTTTCTATCTATCTTTCAAGAATGTTTTAAAATCAAATCTACTGTTTACTCCCCTCCCATTCTTTTTGCCACTTGGGGTTTAACCATTAACTGTACAGAAGAAGGTAGTAACTTTTGCTTGAGTTCAATCCTATAGCTTTTAGTAAAATCCCAGATATCAATGATTTGAATATCATTAAATGTCAAAAATCTTTTCTGGTTATTCCCTAAGTCTATAATCTCTCTTTTAGGTCACACACTCCCTTATATGGAACCTTTGTCTTTATGTGTACACATTACTTCCTAAAGAAGAATGAGATTAAAATCATAAACTATTGAGGGTCACAATTCCCTCTATATCACTACAGAAAGTGTTCCTAACTTTTAATCCATGGATGCACTTAAGTGGATCCAAACACATCCTGAAATTGTATACAGACCATCTGCATATGCATGTAGTCATCTATTTCTGAGGAAAAAAACACATATTTTTATTCTAAAAAGTGATCGAGGCTGGCATAATGACTCACACCTATAATCCCAGCAATTTGGGAGGCTGAGGTAGGAGACTGCTTGTGAGCAGGAGCTCAAGAACAGCCTCAGCAATTCAGCAAGACCCTGTCTCTACAAAAAAAAATTAAAAATTAGCCAGGTATGATGGTGTGCACCTGTAGTCCCAGCTACTCAGGAAGCTGAGGTGAGAGAATCACTTGTGCCCAAGAAGCAGAGACTGAAGCGAGCTGCATTTGCACCACTGCATCAGGGCGACAGGGCAAAATCCTATCCCAGAATATAAATAAATAAATAAAATTAAAAACACAGATTGAAGGTAATGTGATGGAAGAAAAATGTCAGAAAGGTAGTAACTAGATAAATAGACTATATTTCTATTTCTGAGGAAGGGAGTTTTTATCACCTTTGTTACAGTGATGAATCATTTGTCTATCAGAATGTCTTACATTTTTTGTTACACCACTAATAATGACATCGAAATGTTATTTGTAGATAAGACAACACCAGTCAGAAAACTCAATTAGGAAGTTCAGATCCTGAAAACTAACCTTCAGGAATCTAAAATATATTGAAAATGGTCTCTTAAAGGAGTAAGTGTATTAAAACCCAAAAAATCTCCAGGGACATTAACATTCATTTATACAAAAAAACAAAGTCAAAGTATGGAAACAATTCCACAGACATTCCATATGTAGCAACATGTTTCAGAAATGCTTCTTGGCTTCTGAAGCCTAATAGATTAAGTCTAGTAGCTTGCTAAACTGTTTCAAAATTCTAATATAAGACCCACAGTCTCTCAAGCAAGAATTTATGCATAGGAAGACATGGAAAAAGTAACTGGAAGCTGGACAGAAAATCTTCTAATCCAGAAATAGCAGATAGGTTTCAGTTTCCATGCTGGTATCAAGTACTGTCTGGAGTGATGTGTTGAAAGGATTCTACAGCTCCTGAGCTAGAATTAGTTAGTGATGTGCATAAGGCAACAGGGAGGAAGGGTAGTAGCACATGTACCAGGTGTCTTATATCCCTGGCCTAGTGAGAGAGGTGAGGGCTTCCATAAAGGCAGACGAGCACAATGCTGTATTAGGAAGAAAGGTAATAAGAATGGATATAGTGGGTAGGAGGAAAATATGAATACAAGTCATATAAAATATATTACACAGATGGAAAAACTAGGACAGCAAATAAAAACCCAAACCAACTGGAAATTAAAAAATAAAGAAAATCCAAAAAGAATCCATGAGTCATGAGAAAATGACCTATTTTAAAACTAAAGCCATTCTGCCATATATTTATCCACCCATCCATATCTATTGAGTACTTACTATATGCTATGCAGAGTTGGGAACTAGAAGATACATTCATAAAAACAAGAATTGTTGCCTTGAAGAGCTTGAATTTCATTGAGGAAGACTGACTTGCAAATACAATTATAAAGACCACTCTTCACAGTAAGAATTACAATACGGGTTTGCAAAACATGCAATGGAGTCAAAAGGGAATACATGGCTTTCAGTTCAAGGGAGTCCAGAAGGCCTCCAGTGAACTGGAACTTTATTCTATTTTTTTATTATACTTTAAGTTCTAGGGTACATGTGCACAATGTGCAGGTTTGTTACATATGTATGCATGTGCCATGTTGGTGTGCTGCACCCATTAGCTCGTCATTTACGTTAGGTATCTCGCCTAATGCTGTCCTTCCCCCCTCTCTCCACCCCACAACAGGCCCCGGTGTGTGACGTTCCCCTCCCCGTGTCCAGGTGTTCTCATTGTTCAGTTTCCACTTATGAGTGAGAACATGCGGTGTTTGGTTTGCTGTAATGGAACTTTAAAGGTGAGGGGTTTTCCTGATTTGCTGCTGTTGGTGTGGGCACTACAGACAAAAGAACCAGCAAGTGCAAAAGAGAGGAGGCCGGGCGCGGTGGCTCACGTCTGGAATCCCAGCACTTTGGGAGGCCGAGGTGGGCGGATCACGAGGTCAGGAGATGGAAACCATCCTGGCTAACACAGTGAAACCCCGTCTCTAAAAAAAAAAACAAAAAATTAGCCGGGTGTGGTGGCGGATGCCTGTAGTCCCAGCTACTGGGGAGATTGAGGGGGGGTGATATTAAAGGACATAACATATTAACATCTTTCTAATAAATGGAAATATTCACTGCAGCTAGTGGAAAGACTGGGGGAAGAGAAGCAAGGAATGAGTAAAAAGACATGACACAAAAAGGTGAATGGAATGGGAAGATGGTGTATTGTACATGAAGCTCTTCAGACAGTCCTTCAGGCAGCAGGGGAGCAGGATGGTTTTCAAAGCATTTTCGCATTTATGCCACTTTGGTCTTCATAACAAATATATGAGATGGTCATAGATTGACTCTTCAATCCAGGCTACATATGAGGAAAATGCTGGTGTACTGGTGTAAACATTTGAAAAAGTCTCATGAAAAGAAATGACCAAGAGCGGGTGGGTTTAGCAGGAAAGCAAAAGGGAAGAATAAACAAGTTGAAGAGGGAAAAAAAGGTCTTTCTGTAAGATGTGAATTTTTAGTGGAGAGATTTTTAACTTACGTTATATTTGCTTAGTTATGAAAACAATATATTAAAAACTGCAGAAGAAAGTTAAAATGGCCATTTCTTGTGTTGGAGAAAGACAGAGAGAGAGAGAAACTGTGTGTGTGTCTGTGTGTCTGTGTGTGTGTGTGTGTGTCTGTGTGTGTGTGTGTTTTAAACCAGCAGATAAGACCTAAATCTGTACAAGATTTTGAACGCAGCAGCAACGGAGATTTTGTTAAGTTTCAAAGGCCTTGGGTAAAATTCAACCCAAGTAAACAAACAGACTGCAAAACATAATGCTCAAGGGGAAAAACACAGATCTTTTTTTCAGTAACTGTCAAAAAGACACTATTCCTAAAACGGTAGCTATCTGAATTAGAAACAAAAAAATAAAGGCAAAAACCACATTCTGCTGCTACCAGAATCAGAAGCAGAATCAAAGAACATTCAAGGAAGTATCCTTTAGTTGGGCAGGACCAAAAGAATCTGGGACTAGAACTGGGCCCATTACATGCATTTTAAGGGCCCAACACAAAGATCAGATGAGAGAATTTTAATCCACCAGGGTGGTTTCAAGAAAGCAACTTGACCTCTTTCTTAGTTTTCGCATCCATAAAATGAGGATAACTTTGTAAGAACTATTATTGGAAGTAGGAAGAAAAGAATAGAATATTTCTAGAATATATAGGTGAAAAAAATGAGATTATATTTCAAATAAGATATTCTGAATGGCATTTCAAGGTCTCATTGAAGACAGTAAATGCTAAAATTCAGCAAAAAGTCTTTCATAGAATTTATAAAAAATTTCTTTAGCTCAATCTGTTTTGACCTTCATATTCCATGTTAGAGTCAACACTTATAGTTTTTTACACGTGCCCAAAGAGTGCTCCTGTAGAAACATTAATTACTAATTCACTTGAAATTGAATGGAACTGTAATATTTGCTGAGCTCTAGGCTTATCTGATACAAACGTTCATTTTACATTTGAGGAAACTGAGATCCAAAAGAGAGGGTAGGTGTCACATCGATATCAAGTGGCCAAGCTCGGTATACCTCCTGACTCAATAGGGACTCAGTGTATACTGGCAGAATAAATAAATAAAACCAGCTATAGAAAGTGACGTTCTGAATTATCCAGCCAGATTCTTCTCTTTTCACAAGAAACCATGATTCCCTTCTGCTCATCCTCTCCATGTTTGACACTAAGATATTTATTATCTGAGACAATTTTCAATGCATGATGACTTTCCAGAGAAATTCAATGAGGGCTAAAGAAAGCTGTAAGAGAAGGGCCATCGTAAGACTTGATAAGTTAGCCACAGTTCCGCTGCTGTGCTGTGAGGCACAAAAATATAAAAACCATCATTTCCACATCCAAAGAAAACAGACAAGTGCAAAAGTGATCCACACGAATATTAGGACTTCTACAAAACCACCATAAGATTCACTGGTAAGAAAGATCCCAGAGAAGAAAATACTTATCTACACACACACACACACACACACACACACACACACACACCCCTCCAGGTACACCTGACAGTACCTGAAAAATTATTCTTCGAAGTCACCCATCTCCCCACCCTCAGTGGTGACTATGAGAAACAATAACAAAACCTACCCACAAAAGCATCCTCTAATTTCCTTTTGACAACATTACTTGGAGGTACATAGAGATTTTCTACTTATATAGCAAATTGGTAATAGACTAATTAATTTTTCCTTATAGGAAAGGTACTGTTAGCTTGCACATATTTGCAATTTTTCTGGCTTTTAAATTGTACTGTGGAAATCAAGACTTTAAAAGCTACAGATAAAATAAAGACTGATGCTGAAATCATGAAGAAAATAATATGACAGGAATACAAATTGTGGAGGTGCACGGAGGAATTCAGCTCTTCGATGTTCCCAAACAATTAACCTTGTTGATATCTGTTAAACATGCTAAATAGTTTCAGGCTCCTTTCAATCATTCTGGACAGATAAAGCATAACAATTACATTTAATGACAATTTTTCCTCAACACAATTTCCTATATAGTAATTAAGTGCCTTTTTTTGTTCTGTTGAGCAACAGGGTCCACTTCATTTCGAGGTTACAAATTCTTATAATAAAACACTGATACAGTTTTTAGAAACAAAAACATTTTGCTTTCAGCTAAAATCAAGTGAATACATAGACACACGTAGGGACTCAGAGCTGCCACATACAATAGGGAATTAGATTATTCTCTTGCTTAGGAATATCATTGTTCATATAATCTCTAAAACCCAAAACAGCAGCCTAACATTTATAAAGGGCTTATAAGGAACAATCACATACTAATTTTTTAGCAGCATAATTTTATTTAATCCTCACTTGGTATCAGGAAGGTATGAGAATCATCCCCATCCTATGCATTAAGAAACTGAGGTCTGGAGCACCCAGAAAGTAGAACCACCTGGACTTGAGCTAAGGCAGTCTCACGCCAGAGCTCTTTATTAAATGACATTGCCTCTGCAAGTCATCATATGGGATTTTCTAAACTGCATATTACACAGTTTCCGGCTCTAGAATTTATATTATGGTCCATGTTC
Source organism: Rhinopithecus roxellana (assembly GCF_007565055.1). NCBI lineage: Eukaryota > Metazoa > Chordata > Mammalia > Primates > Cercopithecidae > Rhinopithecus > Rhinopithecus roxellana. The sequence continues at coordinate 35,288,192 of NC_044551.1, forward strand.
TAGAAGGTTCACCTTGAGAAAACAGGCTTGAATTAGAGCACTTTAAAGCAATGATCCTTGAGGGCGGAAGTAATATTTGCTTTTAACTTTTATCTCCCCATAATTATTAGAAAAATACAGAATGCTAGCCGGGCGCGGTAGCTCACGGCTGTGATCATGGCACTTTGGGAGGCCGAGGCCGGTGGATCACCTGAGGTCAGGAGTTTGAGACCAGCCTGGACAATGTGGTGAAACCCCGTCTCTACTAAAAATACAAAAACATTAGCCAGGCATGGTGGCGGGCGCTTGTAATCCCAGCTACTCGGGAGGGTGAGGCAGGAGAATCACTTGAACCCAGGAGGTGGAGGTTGCGGTGAGCCAAGATTGCACCATTATACTCCAGCCTGGACGACGAGTGAACCTCCATCTCAAACAACAACAACAACAACAACAAAAACGAAAAAACAAGAAAAAAGAGAAATACAGAGTGCATTTATTTAACAACCACTGTCCCTAATGGGCTATTCTGGAAGCCTCTTCAAGAGACTGTTTCCTCATAACTGGACTGGAATAAAGATGGAGTCATACAACTTAGGCAATACCATTCTGGACATGGGAATGGGCAAAGATTTCATGACAAAGACACCAAAAGCAATCATAACAAAAGCAAAAATTGACGAGTGGAATCTAATTAAACTTAAGAGCATCTATACAGCAAAAAACTAAAAAATAACTTTCGACAGAGTAAACAACCTACAGAATGGAAGAAAATATCTGCAAACTATGTATATAACAAAAGTCTGATATCCAGCATCTACAAGGAACTTAAACAAATTTACAAGAAATAAACAAGCAACCCCATTAAAAAGTAGGCAAAGGACATAAATAGTTTTCAAAAGAAGACATACATGTGGCCAAACAAGCACATGAAAAAAAGCTCAATATCAGTGATCATTAGACAAATGCAAATCAAAACCATTACAAGATACCATCTCACACCAGTCAGAATGGCTATTACTAAAAAGTCCGAAAATTACAGATACTGGTGAGGTTGCAGAGAAAAGGGAACATGTATACACTGTTGGTGGGAGTATAAGTTAGTTCAACCATTGTGAAAAGCAGTATGATGATTCCTCAGACAGCTAAAAGCAGAATTACCATTTCACCCAGTAATCCTGTTACTGAATATATACTCAGAGGAATATAAATCATTCTACCATAAAAACACATGTGCATGAATGTGCATTGCAGCACTGTTCAGAATAGCAAAGACAATGAATCAACCTAAATGCCCATCAATGACAGACTGGATAAAGAAAATGTTGTATATGTACACCATGGAATCCTATGCAGCCATAAAAAGAACAACATCATGTCTAATGTGGGAACATGGATGGAGCTGAAGGCTATCATCCTAAGCAAACCAACACAGGAAGAGAAAACCACATACCTCATGTTCTCACTTATAAGTGGAAGCTAAATGATGAGAACGTGTGAACACAAAGAAGGGAACAACAGACACTGGGGTCTACTCGAGGGTGGAGAGTTGAGGGAGGGAGAGGAGCAGAAAAAAATAACTATAGGGTACTAGGCTTAATACCTGGATGATTGAAATAGTCTGTACAGCGAACCCCTGTGACGCTAGTTTACCTACATAACAAAGCTTCACATGTACCCTGGAACCTAAAATAAAAGTTCAAAATAAAAAAGATGGGGTCATAGGCACTTATGCCAAATGAGTAACATGATAGTTAAGCCAGGCCTTGGAGTCAGACGGACTGACACTTGAATTCAGCTTCTGTGACCAAGCAGTATGATTTGGAGCAAGTTGCTTAACTTTTCTCAGTACCAGTTTCTACATCTGTACATTAGGAATAATGATATCTATCCCAGAGAGTTGTTTCAAGGATCAAATGAGTTTATGCATTTAAAGAAAAGCACTTTGAACAAAATACGTAATTAATGGCAGTTCCTAACAAAAATTTAATGCATTTTAAAATTGAAATATAATTTGCATGCAGCGAAATGCTTAATATGTGTATCATTTAATCAGCTTTGATGATGCATATCAAGACACAGAACATTTTCATCACCCTAGAAATTTCCCTCATGAACATTTCCCAGGCAATACCTCACCAGAAGCAAGCACTGAACCGATTTCTGTCATCATAGATTAGTTTTGACTATTCTCTACTTTCATATACATAAAATTATACAAGTTTTTTTCTGGTGTTAGACCTATACCATACTACTTTTGAGATTTGTCCATGTTATTATGTGTGACAGTCTTTTTATTGTTGAATAGTATTCTACTATATTAGTCCATTTTCACATTGGCTATAAAGAACTACCTGAGACTGGGTAATTTATAAAGAAAAGAGGTTTAATTGACTCACAGTTCTGGAAACTTACAATCATGGCAGAAGGCAAAGGGGAGACAAGGCATGTCTTACATGGTGGCAGGAGAGAGAGAGAGAGAGCGGGGAACTGCCAAACACTTTTAAACCATCAGAGCTCATGAGAACTCACTCACTACCAGGAGAACAGGATGGGGGAAACCACCTCCATGATCCAATCACCTTCCAGCCAGGTCCTGACCTTGACACGTGGGAATTACAATTAGAGATGAGATTTGGATGGGGACACAGAGCCAAACCATATCATCTACTTTATGAATATGTAAGAGTTTATCCATTTTTTTTGTTAGACATCTGAGTTGTTTTCAGGATTGAATTATTATAATTAAAGTTATTAAGAAAACTTGTGCACAAATGTTTTCAATCCTCTTCGATAAATACCTAGGAATGGAATTTCTAGGTCTTAAAGTAGATAATTGGACAACTTTATAAGAAACTGCCAAATTGGTTTTCAAAGTGATAGGAACATTATATAATTCTACCAGTAATGTATGAGAACTGTGGTTACTTCACATCTTTTTAACTTTTGATGCTCTCATTCTTTTTATTTTTAGCCATTCTGATAAGTGTGTAGAACTATCTCATTGTGGTTTTAATTTGCATTTGAAAACAAATGCAAATTAAGCACCACTGCTTGTCTTTATTGGCTATTTTACTTAGTTTTATGAAGTGCATGTTCATATATATGTTAAATGTATGCATTACAAATATTTTCTCCTAGTCTGTGGTCCATCTCTTTATTTTCTTGGTGGTATTTTTTGATGAGTAGATGCTTTTAATTTTCATGAAGTTTAAAGTATTTATTTCTTCTTACGGTTTGTGCTTTTGTGTCCCTTCTAAGAAATCTTTTCCTCCTGAAGTTATAAAGATATTCTAGCTTTTGTTCCAGGAGATCTCTAGTTGGGTTGCTTTTTTTTTTTTTTTTTTTTTTTTTAATTTATGTTTCAATCTGTGCTCTGACTCAAACTGATTTTTGTGTATGGTATAAGGTAGAGGTTAAGCTTCTTTATTTTTACATAAATATTCAGCTGTTTTGTACTATTTGTTGAAGCACTTTTTCCTCTTTTGAATTAACGTTGTGCTCTTGTTAAAAGCCAGTTGAATATATATATATATGTCTACCTATTTCAGAACTCTCTATTCTGTTTTATTACTTATTTTTATTTTTATAGGGACAGAGTCTCGCGATGTCACCCAGTCTGCAGTGCAGTGGCACAGTCATATCTCACTATAACCTCAAATTCCTGGACACAAGCTATCTCTTCGCCTTAGCCTCCTGAGTGTCTAGGACTACAGGTACGTGCTACAATGCCTGGCTAATTTCTTTCTTTGCTTTTTTTTTTTTCTTTTTTATTTGATTTTATTTTTTGTAGAAACAGGGTCTTGCTATGTTGCCCAGGCTGGTCTTGAACTCCTGACCTCATGCAATCTTCTTCTCTTGGCCTCTCAAAGCACTAGGATTACAGGCATGAGCCTTGATGTCTGGCTTACTCTATTTTATGGACTCATTTCTTTATAATGACAGCTATTTTAAGTTTAGTTTTTAAATTAATTTTATATCTATTTTTTCCATTTTGTAGATTTCAAATGCAGTAATTAAAACCTCAGAAATTTTGCTTATGATTTTTTGAAAAAGTTTTTTCCCTTTTGATGTCATATGCACATGTATTTATGCATGTGTTCAGTATGTATACATACAAATATACACATACAAACACACTAAGGCATATAGGTCATTAATATTCTTAGATTGTCCTAGTTTTTAGACATCAAATTTTTGTAAGCTCCCTTATTTTTCAGAGATCAGGTTGAGCAGTGGTTTTTAAATTTTAGCAAAGCATACGAATTATCTAGATGGTTTATTAAATAAAAACAGATTTCTGGACCTTACTCCAAGAAATTTTGACTTAGTAAAGTCAAATAGTAAGTCTGGGAAAGGGTCGAAGAATTTGCATGCCTAACGAGCTCAGATGATGCTGATGCTGCTGGCTTATGAAACATACTTTAAACAGCATAGGCTTAGAAAAATTAGATGGCCTTTCTAATGTTCATACAGGAGCTTTATTGGAACTTTGATTTGCCTTTTCTAAAGACTAGTTCCATAGCCACTAATTTATAGTGTCTTCACTTGAAAAGACATCTGAAAAATCTATTCCATGCACCACAGCATAAGAGCCAGGAAGCATTAGACAGATTGATAGTACCAACACTGCCTCATTTCCTTCTTCCTTCCTGGAAACTGGGTTTTGGTCTGTGAACAGAGACGGGCACATTCTTATATATACTATAGCTGAATAGAGCCCTGTGATGAACATGCACAGCAAAACAGTCATTCTTCTCCCTGCATCCTCTGTCAACAATCAGAGAGAGCTTTATTGTCCCCTTAATGGTTGATTGGTCTCTAAACCAGAAACATTTTTATAGCCAAGTCCTTTAAAACTTTCCTAAATTTATGTTGTAAGTAGCTGGCATCTAAGTGGATATTCTTGACAGAAGAGACATTCTGAATTAAAGTTTGATACTCTCAAAGCCAAAAAACCTCAGTAATCAAAGTCCCAACCCAAACCCCTAAGCTTCTCTAGGTTTTTGAGGACAAGCAGAGAACATTTTAGTTTTCCTTTCCAATAGATCAAGAATATGTGGAAAGGCTGGGCATGGTGGCTCATGCCTGTAATCCCAGTACTTTGGGAGGCCGAGGCAGTACTATCACTTGGGGTCAGGAGTTCGAGACCAGCCTGGACAACATGGCAAAACCCCATTTCTACTAAAAATACAAACATATTAGCCAGGTGTGGTGGTGGGCGCCTGCAATCCCAGCTACTTTGGAGGCTGAGGCAGGAGAATTGCTTTTGTACCTGGGAGGTGGAGGTTGCAGTGAGCTGAGATTGTGCCATTGCACTCCAGCCTGGACAACAGAGTGAGACTCCAACTCCGAAAAAAAAGTAATCATAAAAAAAATGAATAAGTGGGAAGAAATAACTGTACCACAACTATACATCAATTATGTAGAATGTTTATACTTGTACAAGGACTCAATAAAGGTACACTGTGTTGTATTTTTCTTTTATGAATGGTTAATTACCTATTTGGCCCTTAAAACCATGTTAATAAAAAATGAATTCTTACTAAGTATTTATACTTAAACTTCCTTAACGATGCCAAAAAGAGAAAAATAATTTATCTTCTTTATAAAAAAAAGAAAAAGTTATTCTGCCTAGAGAAGGAGGAGTGTTTGTTTGACATGCTTTCTAGCAGTTCTGCAAGCAACATGAACATCACAGCTCAATCATTTATTCACTGGCATTTGGGAATACTAGATAGAAAGTGCTTTATCCTCAAAGGAAGGCCCATTCACGACTGGCTAAGAGCACACACCACACTTACTTTAGCAGTGAGAAATTCAGAAATAAAATGACAGCAGGCCTGTGGCCGTAACTAAAGTGATATTCAATAGCTCCACACTTCCACCTTGCACGCGCATGACATATGACCTATGGTGCCAAGAGAAGGGAGCCAATGCCACACCTCACCTACATTGTTCTCTCGGTTCCCAGAAGCCTTTGGGTTATGAAGGATTATTTTTCTTTCTTTTTTGAAGGAGATTAAAAGGGCATCAAGTGAGTTACCAATGGAATTTTCAGAGACATCCTACAACTTCTCTTGAATATGCCATGTGGTTGTAAGCTGTAAAATCATCTTTTCCCCAGTGCTTTTAACTAGCAGTGAAGGCAATCCTACTACTCTCTACAGTAGATGAGCACAGAGACTTAAATTCTACTAAGTCTGGGAATGAGCCTGGCCCCTGACCCTTTCTTGCTACACAGCCTTAGAAAACCTTTTTACTTATCTCCCCTTTGGTTTCCCAGAACAGAAATCTCTATCCCAGATGGTTGTTATGAGTTGTGCTTATAATATTTTTTTTCAAAGCTCATAGCACAATGCCTGACTCATAATACACACTCCACAAATGGTGGTTCTAAGCATTCTATCTCTCCTCTCACTCCATCTGTCCCTCCCTCCCTGACACTCTCTCTCTCTATATATATATACACATATACGCATATACACATGCGCATACACACACACACACACACACACACACACACACACACACACAGATACTATTCAATAAATTACATATATTTATACATACAGGTTTTTGTATGTGTATAAGGATGTATTTATATGCATGCAAATGCATACTTTGTTGATGAGTGTCTAATTACCATTACTGTGATAATTATCATTTGAACTAGAAAAAAATAATTGAGACCTTTTGACTTCAACTTAGAGTCTGCTCCAGCATGGGTATATATCCAAAATAAATACAAAGACAGCTCCCCTAAAGACCTTTAACAAAATTTTGTCAAAGTCTCCTGTGGACACTGTAAATACGAATAGTGTATTACACAGCACCACTTCTTTACTAGTCTCTTTACCTGAAGTCTTTTATCACATAAGTATCTACCCTCATTTCTCTTTTCTTTCTAGCTGAGATACCTGCACAAACCTGTCTGCATGCTTTGTCTTTGCCCTCTGACCACCCTCTTTATTATAGAGTCAATGCAGGCTTCCTTCAGTTTCTACCATTGTATCTTTACCTGTGGTAATACTTCCCATAAGTGATGGGATCTTTTCAAGATAGAAAAGATCTTTCCTTTAAGAGACAAAGTAAAGAGAAGAAGAAAGTTAGGGAAAGGGGGAGGAGAAAGGCTGCGAATATAGATAAGTATCTTTAAATGTATCACATTTGTCTTAGAAAATAATAAAGTCACAAACCCATACCTTAGAAGTCCTAATCTTCTTGAATCATGGACATAAATTTCAGGGCAACATTGGGATTAAGAAAATCCCCTCAGGCCACCACAAAAGGGACAGTTGTCTCAGCCTTCACACAGGTTCCAGTATAGCCTTCTCCAAATCCCTGAGGATGGAGGTTTCTTTCAAGTCTACAAAATCACCAGAGAAAGACAATGTCCATAAAGAAAAGCAAAAGCAAAAACAAGACAGAGTGATATTAAATTAAAGGCCATTTGGTTTGGAGAGACTAAACAAAAGATATTTCAAATTCTGTTTGTCATAAAATTGCATAATGCCTGAATGGATTCAGTCCTGACTGAATTAAAGAATCATACAAAAAGACAATTCATAGTGTATCAAGGCTAGAAGGTATTTTAGGACTTATCAAATCAAATTTGCTCATTTAACTTACAGGGAAACTGAGGATGGGAGAGCAAAAGTGATTTTCCATGATGATTCATTATCTGTGGCATAGTTCAATCTGTGTGTCAAGCAAATCTTTAGTATACTGAAAACAATGTGTTTAACACTGGTCTATCATAAAAGTAAGACCAGGCACCAGTGCATCACTCCACCTTGAAATACCTCCCTCAGTTGACTTCTAAGGTACCAAGCTTACTGCTACCACTGGCCACTTCATCTTGGCTACCTCTGTTGCATCTTTTCAACCTCCCAGTTTCCAACATAAGGAGATCTTAGGGTTCACTCCTGAGCCTCTTCTCTATACACACTTTCTCACCAGGTACATCTTCCAGGTCCACAGCTTGAGATAGCAGTTATACTCTGACAACTCTGAGATTTGTCTCCAGGCCCAGATATTTCCCTGACTCTAAACTCAATCAACTGACTCTTCAACAACTCTACTTGGGATTCCAATAGGCATGTCAGATATAACATGACCCAACTGAGGTCATGACTTCACCACCACCACCACCAGTTCCCACCTGGAAAATACTAAAGCCCTCCTTCTTCTAAGTGTATGCCTTCTCAGTCAATGGCAATTTTTTTCACCCAGTTGGTCAGGCCTAAACCCTCCAAGTAAACCTTGATGCCTGTCTTGCCTATATACCTCACATTGTCCATTTCATCAGCATATTCTGGTGGCGCTGTCTTCAGAATAAATCCAGCAGCTGACCATTTTTTACCACATCTTTTACTACCCTGCTGGTGCAAGACATCATTAAAGATCTGCAAGGTTGCACAACAGGCTCTCTCAGACTAGGGCTGGTATTCTCCACCAGGCCCATGTAAGAGAATGACACTCCCCTGCTCAAAACCTTCCACCTCACTCAGACTCAAAGTTAAAGTTGTTACAATGGCCAAAAAGATCCTGCTTGATGTTTGATGCATCTTTCTTACCACTGTCCTCATCATCTACTCTTCTCCCTCTCATTTCTTCCTCTCTAGCCAGGCTGCTCCTCTAACACACCTCTGACTCTATCAGGAGCCTTTGAACTCATCATTCCCTCTACCTGGGAAACTTTTCTCCTCACTGTTTCATGTCTTTGCCCAAATGTTACCGTTCAAGTGAGGACCCTTGTAAAATTACCCTGCTTAAAATTATAAACTCATACCACATATCTCATCCCTTTTTCTCTAGATGTAAAAGTCTTTTTGATGTATTACATGTCTATCTCTTTATTATCTGTCATCCCCCAATAAAATGTAAACTCCATGCATGCAAGAAATGCTATCTCTGGTATCCTGCTGTGTCTCCAGCACTTCACTTCACTGATAACCTTGCACGAAGGTGGAGCTCAATAAATATTCATTGAATGAATGAATAAGCAGACAGTAAGGTTAAGTCAACCTTCTCATGGCCACTCAGTTGATAAGTGGACTCAGCCTGGTTTGAACCAAAAGCATTCCATCTCCTGTATTTTTGACAACTATGAAATACTGACTAGATGAATGTCTTCTAGTGTTGGGCTTAGGAAAAGGATTGGTATAGTCTGGAGTGTGATGCAAAAGATGAATGTTAGGTATATTTGTGAAGTTAGCAAACAAAAGCCCCGAAACTATTTCTAGGAGATACTCTAAAGAGTATGTGTGGCATGTATTGGGATGACTCTGCTTACAGGCTAATACTGAAATCTCATTGTTACTTTCATCATGTCTTTTTCAGATTTTCTGCCTTTGCTTCCATGCCATTATTTCCTGTCATTCCCTCAACTCTCAGTCCCTGCTTTACTATAATAAAAAGTATGAAGTAAAGGAATCCAGGGTTAGACAACAAAAAAGAGAAATGACGTGTTTAGGGAAAAGGGATTGGGCAGTCATCAAAGGACTTTAGATCTAAACCTAACTTGGTCACCAATTTGTCATTTGCCTTTAAGGTTGTCCCTTCTTCTCCCTGGGGTACCCCTCATTTTTATTTTATGTTACCCCTCTTTGGGGGTAACATAAATTCCTTCGAAGATCTTTAGCTCCCAAAAATGATCATTTTTTTTTAACGAATAAAAGGCTCCCTTATCCTCAGTAGTCTAAAAGTGGTTAGGAAATATGGTGCAATGTTTAAGAACTCGGCTTTGGGGTTTACTACTGAGCTTCTGGTTCTGGTTCCATCACTGTGGAAACCTGGCCAAGATAATCAACTTCTCTAAGTATCATATTTCTTTTCTATAAAAGAGAGATGATGAAAATACCTATCCCTCTAGGATGTTTATGCAAATGAAACAAAGTCATAGGTAAATCATTCATTACTGTGCATACTGTAAGTGCTCAATAAACTTTTACTGTTCTTTATTTTTAAAGATTTTACTGCTACAGGGTTACATTCTAGATGACATTTTATAAATGTATCTACCTTCATCTTACTTCCCACTAGAGTCTGAATCTTTCCATCTTTTATCATATGACATTGCTTTTGTAGCCCTTAATGACTTTGGGCAACTTTGTCTGGACCACCTCCAGGATCAGTTGTATGCAGTTACCCCAGCTGCCCCCACATTCCAGGGCAGATGGTGGAACATTGTAACATGAGAAAGTCATGTTTTCTGATTCATTCATTGTCTGCTTTCTCATACCCAGCAATTTGAAGATGATCTTGGCCTCAGTTTTGGAATGTCAAGCCACAGTCTACAATTATTGCTGCATTCTGAAGCCAAGAGACACAACACTGGAAGCAAACAATGCTGTAATTCAGCACAATGATAGATGGAGTTATTAAAGAAATTGTGCTGACTGCTTTGAGAATTTAAGTCTCAAGTCTATCCAAATGCATCTTTCTTTCTTCTTTTCCTAACTGATATTAAGAAACTGTCTATGCTCAGGTAGTAACAACAGAAAAATATGTCACCTACCTTTCAGGTTTAGTTACATCCCAACCTAATAAATAGTTACAATGCTTCAGGGAAAAGGTACTTACAGTCCATTCTAAGTCATCCAAGGACATGATCCAAAGCACATTTACAAAGCAAATGTTTGTGAAATATATAATCTTTGCCACGCACTTTGTTAAAGACTGGGGATATGGTAGAGGATAATAGTGACTTTATTCCTACCTTCATTAAGCCTTTGTTCCAGCAGTTTTTCTTTATCTTTTGTTATTTCTTAAGTTTGCCCAGATATGGTTAGACATGACACACTCCTACAAATTTGTTGATTCTCTCAAGTAGTGATATAGGGTGTGCTGACATAAATATCCCAATTTCTGCTTGATAGAGAGAGACAACTCCATAATTTTTGGTTTTCTTGGGAACAACTCTCATTTCCTTACTTTGCTTCCCACCTTCCACCCAATACACACCTCTTTCTGCTTTATTTTTCTCCTTCAACAAAGAAACAACAAAATTCACCAAATTCCACTATCCATTAATAAGATGCCACACGGCACAGTAAAGGACACTAGGTCCAGAGGGCACAGCTTCAGAAATTAGCTTTTTTGAAGTCCTTGGAAACAATAAAGGGATTATATGGTAAAATAAAATGAGAAAGTATATACTAGGAATAATGTGAAATAAAATAATGTCAAGAAAGAACAACATATGTCTTAAATCACCAGTGTCTGCATGGGAAAGTACTAATCATAGAGGTAGGTGGCATCTTTGCCTGTCAGGCAGCCTTGAACACTTCAGGGAATCTGTCATTTTTCAAGAGGTATCAATTAGTGGTTGCTCTGATGGCAGAGTGTGAACCACACCTCTCTAATGGTTAGGTTGTGTTAAAAATGATTCCTGTGAGCATAAAGCACACACAGACATGGGTTTCACAGATACCCTGGCACCAAGACAGACTCCCAAGAGAGGTAGGCATCCTGAGAAGGCAGAACCAGGAAAGTGGGAGTAGTAGAAGGTATTAGCAACTCTAAATGGGTCTTAAGGTTTTTGAGCAGAAGTGTACTGGGGGAAAGGATGAACTATGGATTCAAATGTATCTAATGATGAATTTAAATTTAAAACTATGCCAAGAGATTTGGGTCCTACTGGGAATTAAAGAAGCATTGCTGTAAAGATTTACCTCTCAAGAAGTGTGATCATAGAGATACCATATAGGCATACGCACCTACTGTTGCCAACAATGCTTCACAGTATGTATATTACTTCCATTTGCATAGAAGGAAATTGAGTTTGGAGACTGTCAGGCCTCTGAGCCCAAGCTAAACCATCATATCCACTGTGACCTACAAGTACATATCCAGATGGCTGATTCCTGCCTTAACTGATGACATTCCACCACAAAAGAAGTGAAAATGGCCTGTTTCTGCCTTAACTGATGACATTACCTCGTGAAATTCCTTCTCTTGGCTCATCCTGGCTCAAAAGCTCCCCCACTGAGCACTTTGTAACCCCCACTCTTGCCCGCCAGAGAACAACTCTCCTTTGACTGTAATTTTCCTTTACCTACCCAAATCCTATAAAATGGCCACACCCCTATCTCCCTTCACTGACTCTCTTTTTGGACTCAGCCCGCCTGCACCCAGGTGAAATAAACAGCCTTGTTGCTCACACAAAGCCTGTTCAGTGGTCTCTCCACACGGACACGAGTGAAAGAGACATTAAGTAATCTGATTGAAATCACATAACTAGGAAGTGACAAGTCAGGATTCAAACTCAGAACTGACCCTGGAGTATATTGGCATTCACCAAACATGCTGAAAATCACCGTTGCTTCTTTCTTAGGTTTTATTTCTGATTAAACCTAGTTCTGACACTCGGAAATGCCACAACTTAAACTCCAAAGGAATAGCTCAGTCTCCTAATAGTATAACTGAAAACTGGCCCAGCTTAGTCTCTGCTGAGAATAGTAAAGACACCCAAATAGAAGAGGGTACATTTCCTCCAAAGGCCTAGAGGTGGTCACACTACATACTGGAATGAGCTACATGTATTGTAAACCAAGCACCAAGTCACCACAGGCGGTCAACCTCAGTTGTAAAATATTGATTCTATTTTCTAGCAGGTGACAATACTCAAAGTAGGGGCTATAAAACAAAACATTTTGGACATCTAGGTGTCCAACTATAACTAGAATCACCAGTTTTGGCTGGCTAAATATTAAAGACCTTCCCTTCTGTTTATTTCTAGTCTAGACAACAAACAAATAAACTGCTGGTGAAGAGCAAAATAAAATCTGTACTGCTGGATTTTAAAGATTATAGAAAACATCCAGTGACTTTTAGATATCTAATCTCTTGCCAGTGTATTAGCATTATTTTCCTTCTTGATTAGCCTTTTAAATTGAATGGTGAAATCAAAGGGACTTTGGAAAAAAATGTCACTGAATGTTAAAATGAGGGTTTAGGAAATTTCCTGGCACCTGGGCTAACTGTTGTAGCCTTCTTGGCTAGTTAATGAAATATGTGTCTCTCATAAACTTTTAAACACGGGTTACACATTGCTGGTGTGCAAGTAGTAAAAGTAGATGCGCTTTTATAATTGAATGTACATAGAATAGATGCCCACCCTCACCCTTTTCTGTGTGCGTTCACCTGGCACCTCTTCAAATCTGACATTTACTAATTTAGCTGTCTAGGAATACAGGTCCCCTCTTTTCCTCAAGAAATTAGTCTTTGTTACCAGGGAAGTGGTCCTCATTCCAGCCAAACAGTAAGAGTATGTATGATTTCCTTAAATACATCCACTCTTTGTAGGATTCACATATTCAGACACCACATCCCATAAGCTTCCATGCATGCCATTGCACCAACACACCATGTACATACCAACAGAATTCGCAGGGCAGCATGCTATCCCACACGGCCTCAAATCTAGACAGCGGGCCCTCTGTGCTGCCTCAAAACCAGGCAATGGCTGACTCCCCTACACAAGCTCCTTACTTGCCAGTGTGAAAGAAGAATTGGACCACATGCTTAGACAGATGGGTGATTAAATTACCAGGGGCTATTTTTGCTAGCTTTCCATGTATCTCTAGATGCCCAACACAATTTTTAAAAATGATCAGAATCACTGATACCAGCAAAAATAGATCAGCATCACCTTATCCCCAGAGCAGCGGTCTTGGATCTCTTGTTCTTAGTGACACATGAAGTCAGATCCACAATATTACACCACTGTGAACACACAAAAAAAGGATGCTCAGCAAAAACCTGTCATTCTAGGAGACTATCAACAAGGATATTATTTTGCCTTGATATCATAAAATGCAAAGATAATACTGGCTAAAGCATTAGATCCCCACCTAGGTTTGATTCCTGGCTCAGCCACCCCCGAGTTGTGTCCTTGGGCATGTTATTTAACCTCTCAGTGCTTCTTCTGCATCACAGATACCGTGATGATATCTATCTCAAAGAGTTCTTTATGATAATCAATTTTAAAGCACTTAGAACAGCATCTAGAAAGGACCTAAGTATGCAATTGTTCGCTGCCAATATTCATTGTCAAACGATTTTGGGGATTTTATTTTTGCTTTAGTAAAATCCTTCCAAAATAAAGTCAGCTGACCAGTTACAGAAAGGAGGAAAACAGGAAAAAACACAAATATAAGACATTTCATCCAGTCAGGACATACAAACCCTTGAGAGCTGGGTAGAAGTTCGATGGTTGAGTATTAGATTTAAGTAAAACCTCCTCAAGGGGCCTTGAATTAATACAATGGTGCCATGCTGGGTCTGAATTTTCTTACTTATAAAATGGGCATAACACCTTAACTGTATTTTACAAGGGTTTTAGGAGGATGAAAAAAATAATAATATGGGCAACAATGTGTTTGCATCTTCCCTACTAGACCAAATTATTGAGAGTATGGACTCAGTTTCATGTCCATTTCTTTGCAACACAGAGTAAGACAAAGCCATTGTATAGACATATTAGCTGTATAGGAAAATGAATCAATCATTTATGTATGATACCCTCCCCTGACTGATGTCTGAACAAAGCCACATAATTTCCTTGTTAACTCTGTGGTGGCAAGCAGGAAAGGCGGGCCTGTAGGGATTGACCATTCACACTGATGTAAACCCAAAGAGTCTGAGGCTCAGAGGAGTAGAATGACTGCCCAACCCCCAAGCCATCAACAAAGCACAACTGACTATCATCATTATTGGCACTCAGCAAGAAGAGTCTCTGAAACTATTATTTATTGAGCTTGTATGTGCCAGCACTGTGTTCAGCTTGTATTTTCTCATGATATCTTTTCAGTAAACTAATGAGACAATATTGCTAGGATTCCCAGTTTGTAGACGAGGAACGGGAAGGCTCGGAGTGTTAAAGTAACTTGTGTAACATTATCGAGCACGGATTAGAACGCAGGAGAGTCTTGAGTCCAGGGTCTGGGCTTCCCATCACTGTGTTATATGTTTTCCTGCTGAGACCTGAACTCATCTTTGCCTGTGATAAAAATTGTAAACATGTTTTCCGAATTTGTTATTTATCTCCTTACATTGCTTATGGTATTTTGTGAGTACTCTTTTCAACTCATAAGAGCAAAGAGTTAATACTCCTAACATATAAACATTTTCTGGAGATAGAAGAGAAAAACTCTAGTAAGTGTCTAGAAAAATAGGCCAGGGGACATCGATAGGAAATTTAAGGAAAAAGAAGTACAAATAGTCTGTGAGCTCAGCCACATTAATATAAGAGAAATGCAAATTAAGGATAGAAAAATTAGAGCATCACCAAGAATAATAACTGCAAAGGATAAAAACACTACAAATATATTTAAATCTATGAGATCATAATAATACTAAGAGCTTGCAGTGAGCTGAGATCTGGCCACTGCGCTCCAGCCTGGGCGACAGAGCCACACTCCATCTCAAAAAAATAAAAAAATTAAAAATTAAAAAAATTAAAAAAAATAATACTAAGAAAAAAAGAAGACAGAAAACCTCTTATTGGTCATCTTTGGGGAACCAGATCATTATTTTGAAAATGGTAAATAATACAAAAACAAGCATTTATCCTGCCTTTCCTTGTGGTCTTTAATCAAATACTGATAAAACTTTCCATTTGTAGAAGTTTTTCACCAAAAATGAAGACAAAATAATAAAATTTTAAGATCAACATTTTATAGCCCCTAATAAAATAGTAGATGTAGGCAATAATTATCAATGGCTGCTAACATTTCAAAAGCGAGAAGACATCATTGCCTCCTGATGGAGGTATGTAGCTTCATAGGTGAAGCTACGTGTGATAAAAAAAAACATGCAACCTAAGTTACATCAAGTTGTTATCCTTAAATCTCATTTATAGGAAATCCAGGTGACTGAGAAATATGCTGTAAATAATATCATAGGGATAAAATTGGCAACATCCAGACTGTGAGACTGTCTGTACGACAAATAACCCCATTGTCTTCCACATATAAATTACAAGAAAAATAACTAACAGTGACGGGAAAATTATGGATTAATAGAGACTTCGGAGATAAGAAAGTCTATTTTAATGGATGAAACTCATTTGGATCTTGATTTACAAACAATATGTAAGGAAAAATTATCAATAATTTGAAAAATAATTAGATGCTTGATATTGAAGATTTATTAATGTCTTTGATATGATTCTTTTATTTATGAAAAGGATGTCATCTTGTAGAGATGAACACTGAACTACTTAAAGAAGAAGTGGTACTATGGGTGGGAATTTGCTCCAATAGGGGTTGGGTAATACATACAAGACTGCCCATGAACCAGAAACCTTTGAGGTTTGCTTATGGGTAGATAGGATTTCATTACCCTATCCCCTTACTTTAATATGTTTTAAATTTCCCATAATAAAATTATAAAAAGATAACTATTTGCCACATATAGGTGCATATAGCATCTACATGACAAGGAAAGTTTACCAAAATGATCCTAATAGTCCTCCTGTCTGGGTGGTAAGATTATGTATCATTTGACCTTTTAAATTTTCCAATTTTTCTTAATAAGCATTTGATGCATTTACAAACAGAAATGAAAAAGTAAATATAAAACAATTTATTTCCATATGAGATTTTAAACATCAATAATATTTTATTGTTTAAACAAGAAGCAAATTTTGCAAAATCTTAAGATTTGCTAAAGCTGGGTGATTAGCACACTGTATTCACCATATAATTTTCCTTAATTTAAAAATTGTAATATTTTATAATATAATATTATAAAAGTTGAGAATAAAATATCTGGACTATTACCTGCTATCCCTGTCTATTAGGTTATATTGAATATCTTTTCTCCAAAATAATGTCTAAAAGAAAAGTGTGTTACACAATGCAAACAATATGTGTAAGAGATTCTAGGAATCTGTCCTATGGCAAAATGTTATTATATTATTTTATTATACCTATTATATATATAATTATATATTTTATATATATTAGTTATTATATATATAAGTTATTATATATAGATTATTACATTTATCTATATATCTTTAAACATTTTGATTTTTAAAGGAATGAAAATATGGCTTGTAATTTACTGAAGGAATTTTACTTTCATACTGCTCAATGATTAGGAGCAAGTCTTAATCATTCAGTTAAAAATATTTCGAAAAACAACTGGATGGGGCCCTAGGGATTAGGCAATTGAATCCTATTATTTCATAGATGGGAGGAGAAAGGCTTATCCAAAGTCACATAAATGGCTTGGGTCAGATGGATGACAAAAACCCAGGCCTTCAACACCTATTTCCCATCTTTCATGATCGTGTTGCACAGTGTGGCATTTTATAAAATGCTTCTATGATCCCAGTAAAACTACAAAACTACATAGATTATCAGAAAAGGGATATGACAAATATGTGGATACATAAAGAGTTGTGGCTTGTGTGAGGGTACCTGTGATGGAGAAGAGGGGGCTGTGTCTTTATATGTAGATTATTTATTATAGCAGTCATAGGTTCACAGCAAAATCGAATTGAACTTCAGAGAGCTCGCATATATATCCCTTGTGCTCTACTCATCCCTTCAAATGCACAGCATAACCCACCAACTGGCATGGTACATTTCTTAAACTTGATGAACCATTACATTGACACAAAATTATCCCTCAAAACCCACAATTTACATTAGGGTTCATGCTTGGTGTTGTGCATTCTATGGGTTTTGACAAATGTATTATGATATGCATCCTGCATTATAGTATTATACAGAGTAGTTTCTCTGCCCTAAAAGTTCCCTGGCTCCATCTATTTATCCCTCCCTCCCCACAAATCCCTAGCAACTACTGTCTCCATAGTTTTTTTCTTTTCTAGAAAGCCATATTGTTGGAATCATATAGCATATAGACTTTGCAGATGGGCTTTCTTCACGTAGTAATATACACTTAAGGTTCCTCCATGTACTTTTATGGCTTGATAAAAATTTCTTCTTAGCACAGAATAATATTCCATTGTATAGATGTACCACAATTTATTTATCCATTCATCAAAAGAAGGATACACTAGCTCTTTCCAGCTTTTGGTAATTATGAATAAGGCTGCTATAAACATCCATGTGCAGGTTTTTGTGTGGACATAAGTTTTTCACTCATTTGTGTAAATGCCAAGAACATGATTGCTGTAACCTATGGTAAAAGTAGGTTTAGCTTTGTAAGAAACTACCAAACTGTCTTCTACAGCAGCTGTAAAGAGAGGCTCAATTTTAAAAAAGATCAGCTAAGTGAAAATCACACACAAATGGTATTAATCCTGAAATGTCTTAGGCAGGCAGCATGCTCAGGCTGCTATTCTGTACCTCAAAAGCCACTCAACTGTAAGATCTCTGAGGTCAGGGAATTGTTTAGGGTTTGCTGTATTCCCAGTCCTTAAAACAGTACTGGAGCACAGTAAGTTCTCATTCAATGTGTGTTAGATAAATAAATAAATGCAAAGGAAAAATATCTTCCCTCCAGTTTTGTAGCAGAGAGTTCTTAGGTCAAAAACAAGTGAAATGAAGACTTTTTCTTAGGGACCAGAGTGTTTGAAAACTAAGTATTTTTAAACAATAGAATCTCACTCAGGCAGAGTCCTCCCCTATAAAAGGTGTGAAAGCCTGGGACAGAGAAAGAAAAGCAGAATCTCTTCTCTTACTCTGAGGCATGGGCTTACCGCATGGAACAGGGGACAGGATCTTCTACATGATTTAAACAGTTTTCTTTTTATTTGCCATGCACGTAAAGTTGAATTTACATAAATTAAATGCACATAAGCTGAGATTCCACTATAATTGCAAAACCATTGCATTGGAAATAAGCTTTCATTGAAATCACATTAGAAACCAGAAAGATTAAATTAGATTTTGAAGCATATTTAGCCCTATCAAGAGGTAGATTATAGAAAGTTTATAAAACAACACAGACACACACAGCAGGCCAGAGTGCCTGGCTAGGAAATGAATAGCCTCATCACCTCAATACAGAGGGGATAGCTGTCATCTCATATCAAGGCCTGGATGACCAATCACCCAAACCGTAGAACTCTTACTCTACAAACTTAAATGGCCATGCAAACAAACAAATCACCTATTCACCTGGCCTCAGTTTCCTAAACTGCAGAAGGGGCATAATATTACCTCTCTATATGATTGCTTAATGGAGAGAGATTACATATGATGGGTCTAGCTTCCTGGTTCTCAATTCTCAAACAAAAACAAACCATAACAATCCCTTAAAATCTAAGTGTGAAGTAATGAGAATTCATTTCAACCTTGTTACCACCACAGGTTTGCTAATCCTGAGCCTTCCCAAAACCTTATGCTTCCCATCCTCAGCACACACTAATTTACTATTTAATATGTCTTAAGAATCCACAGAGCCCTATGAATTACATAAATGTGACTTAGGTGACTGGCTATTATTCTTCCCTCACCCTTCTCACCAGGCAAATGTGAAGCTAAATTAGTCACTTATCATAAAGTTCTCTGAAAACATTAAAGTCTAAAGAAATGCTTGATAATTGTTCTTAGCCATCTGGTGCCAAGTGATGCTCATGAACTTACATGAGCCATTTGGTAAAAATCCAAAAACGTCTATCTTAATTTTATATCTCACTTACTGAAAGTTCCAAGTTGAGAAATTCCTAAGAGGAGAAAATGGTTTATAAAAAGGAAAACAAATGGGTAAATCTTTGAACTCATTCACATAAGAAGGCTTACAAAAATCCACCTCTTGTAATCCTAGCACTTTGGGAGGCTGAGGTGGGTGGATCACTTGAGGTCAGGAGTTCGAGACCAGCCTGGGTAACATGGTGAAAACCTATCTCTGCTAAAAATACAAAAACTAGCCTGGCATGGCAGCGCAAGCCTGTAGTCACAGCTACTCAGGAGGCTGAGGCAGGAGAATCACTTAAACCTAGGAGGCGGAGGTTGCAGTGAGCCAAGATCATGCCACTGCACTCCAGCCTGGGTGACAAAGCGAGACTCTGTCTCAAGAAAAAAAAAAAATCTACCTCTATCACTGGTTTTAACAAATGAAACTAAGGTAACATCACAATGTTAACCTCTCTAATACATGTGCACACACATGGTAGAGGATTAATTGTGTCTGCTTTTCTTTCTCAGTTCTTTCACATGACTAGCTACACATCAGTGCCTCTCATTTGGAGAAGATTGCTGGATCTCCTGTGGTCTCTCTTCTTCCCTAGACTGAGCCACTAAAAGCAGACATCCCCTTGTCTGCATTGTTATAATAGCCTTCAACTAGTCTCTACTCAAGGCATACCTGGCTGATCCCAGTCCATTGTCTACCTGACAGATGAAAGGATCTTAAAAATAAATGATTTCCACTTCTCTGTCCAAACTTTCCAAAGGCTTCCCACTGCCATTAGAATGAAATCCCAAATTCTCAACATTGCTTAGGAAGTCATCTGAGACCTGGCCCCTGGCTACATCACCAGTGGCATCTTGTACCATACCCTCTCACCTACTCAGTGTACACCAGCCACACTGGGCATCATTTCTTTCACTGTGAAGTGTCACACTCTGTCTTGTCTCAGTGCCTTGAGAATACTGGAAATAGAAGATATCACTTTGACGCACAAGCTCTCCAAAAGAAATATGAAAACAGATTTGAGGGTGATTTGCGAATGTCTCTGAGCACCTCCTCTCTTCTTTTTCTCATTCATAAGGAGGTTGTGTCCATCTGCCCATGGATGTTTTAGAGCTTGTTTAATTTCCTTCTTTAATATAATAGTGTAAATAGATACAATTTGCTAAACATATTTTTTTTTCTTGTTCAAATATTGTCTTTCTCATTCCTCCCTCCTCACCCCAGATCTCAGACTCTTCACAACACATTTACCCTCACAATTTATAAAAGCTGGCAGCCTGGATACTAAACTCAGTTCTCAAGCAGGGTCAAACCAGCTGAGACACCCACCTGGAGTAGCTAGAAGAACATTACTTATCTTTCAATGATTTTAGGACAACCTCTAGCTTCTGAAAATCACTGGATATTACTCTAAAAATAAAACATTACAGATAATTACCTCTTAGAATGGAACAAATCATTATATTAATTTGAAAAGTTATCTTGGATATGGGAAAGAGTTTTTTTTTTTTTTTTTTTTTTTTTTTTTTTTTTTTTTTTTTTTTTAAGTTGCCAGTGTACATGAAAAACCTCATTTCTGAGAGGAAATAAGGAACAAAAAATTGCTTCATGCTTCCTGAAATTCATTTTGCTGATGCTAATAACAAGTCCAACACTGTACAGTCCCGGAGAATGCTCAGAAAGAATTACAGAAAGTGTGTCAGAAGGAGAGAAAGGAAAGAAAATTATAGGTGAGTGAAAAATAGCTCTTTAATTTTGGAAGAATATTTGGGATTCTATGGACTCTGAACTCAGTACAAATAAGTTAAAGTAAAAATCTAATGACTATAATTCCAAGGGAAGAAATATAATAAAGCCTTATAGAGATCAGCAAAACAAAATTAAAGGTAATATTAGTAGCAGTATTAATAAAACCTAATCCTATTCATATGTATTGACCCACTTCTTTCTCCTAACAACTTGTGAGGTAGGTTCTCCTATAATCTCCACCTCACACATGGAAAAAACAATCAACCTATCCAAGGCAGCAGTGCTGAGATTTGAGTCAAGGTGACTTGGCTCTGGAGTCCACGCTTGTAACCATGACACTGTGCTGCTTCTCACATCTTAATGGAAGTCAGATGCAAAGAGATACCTTAAATATTACACTTTGCTACTGATCCTCAGAGCAGAGGTGAGTTATCTGCTCCTGACAATGCAGGACAGAAACTCAGAATATTGTGTAAATAAACAAAACTAAGTCCTAGAGGTCTTCTGACATGTGTCAAATGATCTGAGGTCTCTTGATTCATAACCCATAGTTGTCCTAACAAGCCCTGGTACCTAATTTGGCAAATACCTATGGAGTGCCTTTCAAACATTTGTCACAATGTTGACAAATGAATTAGACATAGGGCAGTAAGTGGATTAGGAAAGTAAGCACAAAACGTTGTGGGATCACAAATGAGTGGATAACACACATTTGGGACATTAGAGAGAGGGGCACGAGATGGAGGCTGAAGGGGGTTTGGCTGGATGAAAGCGTAGGAGGGGAAGAGATGTGAAGACCATTTCAGGCAGAAGAAACTATGGGTAAGAAAGCTTGGAAGAGAGAACACTGTACTTTCAAGGAAATTTATAAAGTCCTATATGGATGGATGAGTTGCATATTTTGAGGACAGAGCACTCTAATAAACAATCAGAATGGAAAAATACATTGGGATGAGTCACACAGAGCCATCCAGGCTACATTAAGGAGTTTGAACATATAAAGCTGTCTTTAGGTTTCAGGGAAAAGAAAGACTTCTAGCTCAAATGACTTTCTTCTCCTTCCTATCCCACTCCACTTACCCATTGCACCATCCCCACCAAACAGAAATCAAAAAAGAACCAAACAAAACTGAGTCACTGAAATTAGCATAGAACCTGAAAGGGAGAAGATGAAGTCAACAAGATGAGAAGTGAAGCGGGGAAAAAGTATGTGTCCAGAAGAAGAGAAATGCTACTTCACAAGAAGGCAAACAACTACAGGGCAACTCTGAATGATGAGATCAAAGGACCTATCAGTTGTGTGTAAAACCAGCTAGCAGGAGCCACCTGTCAAATTTTCAGGAGTTTCATGAGCAGCTTGTTAAGTCATCAGTAACTTGAAAACAGCCATATTGGGAATATTCACACTATGAACATTGACAAATGTTCTAAAATAGGGCTTTTCTTTCTTGAGAGGTGAGTTATTAGCAAGCACTGCCTATATTCACTGAGTGTTTGTTGCTGTTATTATTGGAGAAAAATAAATAATACAATGGTTCCATTTTTTAAACTCCCCCTTACTCTATGAACTCTTTATGTATTAGGAAGGGTAACACAAATCTGAAATAATAGACTGTTGTCTAATTTCTTAGCCCAATGTATTGGTGTTGGCTTAACCCACTCACAGCAAGGCTAAATACTGAACTTGATCAACCCTCTTATCCATGAGTTCCTACTGATCTTTGTAGACCTACAACTCCACCAAATGCATGAAATAAAAAACAATATATTTGATTAGGAAAGCCAATAAGACTTGATAGAAATAATATCAATGCTTTCAATATTCTTAAAGTAAATACAATTAGGAGTTTTAGATGGCTGTTTCAAATAAATGAAATTATTAACGTGTCATAAAGATATATTCCATATATTTGATAAATACCTAGTATATTTCATTATTAATATGTATAACAGATTATACTTATTTAATGCTATATGTATAAGGCATCCAATCTTATAACAATCTCTACTTGGCTTTAACTATTATCTCCATTTTACAGCTAAGAAAATTCAGGTTTATATATTAAATAGCTTGCCCAAATTTTACAGCCATTAAGAGACAAAAGTTCCTAGCCATTGATTCTATAGCAAAAACTGTTAAATCCTATACATAACTGCTTGCTAAGATACTTTAATGCCATTAGGTAATGTTATGAAATGCAAAAAGTAAAGTCATGCAATTTTAATTTTTTTAATTAACATTTTAAAAATTAAACATTAATGTTTACTAGAAGGTGTGCATCCTAGTTTACTCTGGTTTTCTGGCATAAAAATCGGCAGTGCCAAAGATTGGAAAGGATTAGTTTTCTTTATTGCAACAGAAACCCTTAAATGGCTGACAATATACCAACTGATCAAATTAGACAATGTGCTTCATTCCTTTCATAAAATATTCCAAATGGTGCCCATATTATAATAAACATTAGAAACTATCAGACTACTCTCTTGTATTTCACATATTTCTGTTTAGATGTACGTATACCAAGAAGCAACTGTGCTTGTTCCCAAGCTTGTTTACTTCAGCTACTCTTGTTTGCAAAAGCACATGTTTCTACATTATTCATTATAAACACTGTGTAAATCAATAAAATGTGTGGAAAAACAGAATTGCTGTTTCCATGGAGAGTAAGTTGAAAAACATTAGTAGGCATAAATCTATAAATGGCAGAAAATACTAACTTGCACAAAAGATATATCTATAAGGAGGAATAGGAGTTAAGAGCGGGAATGACAAAAAAAAAAAAAAAAAGAAAAGAAAAGAAAGATCAACTACTTTCAGTTGCCTGGGAGGGAGGATTTGTGGGAAGACAGAGAGCTTCATTGAAGAGATGTTTGATTCAGCTTTGAAAAATGACTAGCATTTTGGAAAGTGGAAATAATACACATTTAAGTTAGCATGACCAAGTAAAAATCTAATTTAGAAGAGAACAATATGCATATTTTTATACATAATTATTGAATTGTAACAGAATTATAAATGAAGAAAGATCTGCTAGTCTCATACAGAGATTTTAACCTGAAATCATGAATGAGCTGCTAGGGGTTCCATTAACCCCCTGCAATTTATGTAAAGGTGTTTTTCACATTTTCCTAGACAGAGGGCCCACCACTTCTGATCCAAAATGGATTTAGAACCACTAACCTACAGACTTATTCCAAGGTAAATTGATGGGCTCATGAGGTAGCTACTGCCTGTTGACTAAAATGAGGATTAGAAATTAGTCATAATTGTCAGCTTTATGTGCTTTTAAGAATTGGTAGCAGACAGCAGCAGTAAGGGACAGTTACTGAGAAAAGCAGAAAAAATAATGCTGGGCAGAAAAATAGAGTGACTGTATATCACATTTAGAAAAGAACTTAATTAGACCTCAACCTGTAGACAATGACTCTTTAACACAGAGATCAAATGTCAAGGGGAAGAGATATGTTCTGTGATGAAAAACGAACATAAGCAATAGGATACACATTTCCTAAAACATGGTTAACAATTCTTTACAGGGTAAAGAATTTAAGTCACCCTTATGATATTGGATACACTAAAATAATTCATCACTAGAGACTCAATAAATTAAAGATAAATGTCATAGTGTTGCCATTTCATATACTCAACATCGCTGAAAGGAGATTAACTTTATATGTATAGATATTAGTGGGCAAGAAAGAGAAACATAAGTATCTGTCTTCTAAAGAGATTTATGTGATACATATGCCCATTCTAACAAGCTCTGAAATCCTACTTTTATTAGTGTGCCTCAAAGTTGTGAACAGTTAAATATAGATCATTAGTCAGTGCATGGTTAATTACATATCAGTATCTCTTGAAGATTAAAACATCTGCAGTTTAATTATCTTCACATAGCAGATCTCATTTTCTACTCATTCAAGTTGGAACAATGTAGTCACAGAATAGATTGTTCTAGATTAAAATCAGCTTAATAGTACTTCACAAAGCTAATTTAAAAGGAAGAACAAAACACACCTGCTTCGCGTCTCAGGGAGAAACAAGCTCCTGCTTTATACCTTTCTGCATTCACATGAATGCCATAGCAAAGCATTCACCCTGTAGTCCTGTCTTTCCTTCACTACTTTTACATAGCAATCACAGTTTTCACACAGCTAGCTCTTGAAATTCTTCTTTTCAAATCTGCAAATTTGCTAAACTTTCCATTTAAATGATTTCAGTTCTGGTTTTGAGGTCCTGTCCCTACACATAAACAGATCATCTTCAGATTTGGATCACTGCACACAATTACCAACACAGTATTATTCTCCTGCTATTTTTTTTTTTTTTTTTTTTTTTTTTTTGAGGCAGAGTCTCTTTCTGTTGCCCAGGCTGGAATGCAGTGGCATGATCTCCGCTCACTGCAACCTCCGCCTCCTGGGTTCAATCAATTCTCTGCCTCAGCCTCCCAAGTAGCTGGGATTACAGGCACCCGCCACCACACCTGGCTAATTTTTGTATTTTTAGTAGAGACGGGGTTTCACCATCTTGGCCAGGCTGGTCTTGAACTCCTGACCTCATGATCCACCCACCTCAGCCTCCCAAAGTGCTGGGATTACAGGCATGAGACACCGCAACCCGCCTCTTTACTTTCTTTCACAGTCCTAAGTGATCCCTTAAAGGAGAGATCATCCCTCAGAAGGGAGGAAAACACGACAGTGTCTTAACACTGTCCTAAATTTAAGACAGAGAAACCAGAAAAACAATTTAAAATACATAAATGGTGCTTGGAATAATTTACTTGATTACATGTCCTGCAAGTATTTTCCTTCATGTTTTTGTAATGAACCTGACCACGAAAAAACAAATTTACGTCTGTCATCTGTGTCATAACGAGCTGAGCTCATTTGGTGAGGAAAACCTACAATTTAATTGCTTGATTTAAATTTGGCTAGAATGCATACTGAAACATTACTCTTTTAATTATGTTAATTTATAACTGAAAAGTTAAATTTACAAAGGCAATAACATTAATTATTTACTTGCCCATTAAAGTTGAATATATATTACAAAGCTAATTGGCTTCATAAGTCTGCCAAAAAATTAAAAACAATTTGTTCACTGATTTATACAGGAGGGCACACATATAATCAGCAGGTTGGTGTGTGTTTGTGTGTGTGTGTGTGTGTGTGTTTTTGGTGGATTACATGAAAATATGTGTGAAGTACTTTCTTTGTTCATATAATACTCCACACAGGTTCTTTCTTCCTTGTTTAAAACACGTTTTAAAAAGAAAGGAAGAGAGGCAAGTAACATTTATTCAATGCTTTCTCTGTATCCTGCTTTCCATGTAAGATCTCATTTAATCCCAGAACTGAAAAAAATACTAATTGGCATTATCTCCTTCTTAAAAATGAAGGAACCAAGGTTTAAGAATATTTGAAAAATTTGCCAAGGCAAGTTGCAAAATAGTCAATCAAATTTAGGACTTGCCCAGAAAGAACTAAGATCTTAGCATTTTTGCTATACTGTTTTAGCACTTGTTACTCCCAACAGACTGAACTGCTGACACACTGATTCCCTAAGAAGACTTGCTTTAACATCAACATCAGATTTGCAATGAAAATTTTATTCACAGCCCCATTTGGATATTGCCATAACAAAAACAATGGAGCATAATCAAAAGCATAGAAATCGCAGATTAGTAGGTACCCCAATGACCTAAATCCAGAATAAGAGAAGGGAAAAAAAATCCAGCAAATGAACTTGCACCTTACCTTTAAAGTGAGATTCAATATCAGGCAGATCCCTCTTAGACTGTAACTCAACAAGGGGGCTTAGAAATTAAAGATTAAAATGCTCATATTACTATACTCTTGGGCATATCATGAAGATCAAATATGAAGTGAGATAAAGAGTTATGAAAATTATCAAATATTATGCAAATGCAAATTAGCACAATTAGAGTAAGGCTGTCTTACACCTAAAGAATTCCCATGGAATTAACCCTGAGTTTATGTGAAGACTACAATTTAGCTATATTCTCATGTAACCTAAGAGTCTTACAAATTCTTTAACAGGTAGTAAGTTTAACCAGTTATCTGGTCCAGAGAAAAATTTAATTAGTATGTGACTTTAACAGGGACAACTAGCCCAAAGTTATTAATTAATACTTAGTAAAATATTTAAAATAATAATGTTTCTAAAAGGGCTTGGTCATTATATTCATTAATACTTTAAGCAAGTTTTTATACATAGGAAGAAACAATATTAAGCATATACTTATGCATGCACACTTTAAATAATACAGCCAAATTGCTAATGGTTATAGAGCAATTAGGGTCATATTAATATGTAATGAAAGCAAAATTTTGCATTTTTAAGAGAGAGTTAAATTATACTTGAATGTCGGCAAGTCTATGGGGAAGTAAAACAATATTCCAATTTCCAGGTGACTCATGGCAACATTTCCAAATGTGAGCTGATGACTTTAGAGATTTTCTATAGTAGTTTTAAATCTAATATATCATCATAAATTATCTTAGACTGCCTTGGAACACTTCATATATGATTCATTATGATGGAGTTTGGCTGGGTGCTGGGGGCTGAAACCAACAAATTAGGTTCAAATTACACTTTGATTCTTCTAAATTCAATGTTTAAGCAATATCAGGCTATTGGTCTATGGGAAGACACAGGCCATTTTCAAAAAGAAAAAGACCATGTACGTTTTTATATCCCTTATACCATTAAAATGGAAACATTTAATATTTTATTATGTGTTAAACTGAGAAGAAACAAAGACATGAATCAATGCATCTAGCATTTAAGTGCTAAGAGGATTTTCAGGCCCGGAAACCTCATATGACACGGTTCTTTGTAATGTCAAAGTAATTCATCACCATCATCCACAGCAGAATAGCATTCGTCAGCATCAGGACTGGGCATGGCACCCCGTGGGCCAATCTTTCATTTTCATTTATGAAGTCTGGAGTAGTAGTAGGGCTTAGACATTATTCTTTATCCAGCTCTTCTAATTATTCTGATATCACGGGAATCTGGATTTGAAATACTAGTAAAATGCTGAGATTCAACTAGCAGTAGCTAAAATTTACTGGAAGATCTAATCCAATTAATGAATCTTGTGTACTGATTACTGTTAAGAATTGTATAAAAACCTTATAGCTAATTATAATAAAGGTAGAAGATATGGCTTTGGGGTAAATGATTAAACCACATTTTACTTGTTAAAATATGTTGATCATAGGTGAACAAATACTATGTAATTCAACATGATTTTGCCTCTTTTGAAGGATAAATTTTTATAAGAGGAGATAAAATAAAAAATATGTATGTAAATTTATTTATATAATGTGTGTATTATGTGTATATTTATATAGTATGTATGTATGTGTGTGTGTACACACACAATATAAGTATATACACACACACCCAATCATAGGCTTTCATTGAATTCCAAAATAAAATGCTACTTAGAAGCATGTATAATACCCTATATAAACTATAATTGTTTTATGAAAGAGAGATAGAACAAATGGTCTATTTTACTAGACAAAGCACCAGCCTTGCAGAGAATCCACAGAATTGTATGTGCTTCTAGCAAATAGTCATCAACACTGGTTTATGCAAGTGACTTTGGAGACATTTCTCAGAAACTGCTAGAATTTGGATGTATACATCAGCTGCTTGAGTCAACCAACATCTCACAATAGATAAAACTATTTTACTGAAGAAAGACATTTGGACAACAACAGTCATTTTGAATAAGGAACAATAAAAAAAGATGAAAGATTTTTTCAAAAATATTGAAAAATTCTAGACAATCAACTAAACAATGTCCTTTCTACATATTACACATTCTCCCACATGAGAGAACAATCAAGAAATCTTTATTTGCATCTGGAGGGCAAATTCATCACCAGATAGAGTTATAACAGTTTAGTCAATGGAAGCTGGTATAAAACAGATGATGTTCTAAATGTTTTGATACATTAGCAACCCTCTAATTTTCTTTCATTGTAGGTTACCAAGGCAACTATTTGGAAATACACCCTAACGACTTTTTTTAAAATTCTGGCCACAAAAAAAAAAAAAAAAAAAAAAAAAAAAAAAAAAAAAAAAATCAATCAGAAACATTCTTATGTCTGTAACATTTGTTCCACAAATATGTATTGAACATGGGCTAGGGCTACTCAAAGTCCTAGTAATAACAGACCTGCAAGTGTAATGAAGGCAAGTTAAAATGCTATGAGCCTATAAACTCTCATTGCTTTTATAACAAGTATTACCAACTCACAGCTTCTCTTTCTCTCTCTCTCTCTCTCTCACACACACACACACACGCACGCACACACACACATACACACACAGCTGGAGACACCAGTGAATAGATTCTCCTATACATTTATAGTTATAGATATTGGAATTTAATCAAAGAATTTATGATTCCACTCTAAGATTTTCGTTGGATCTTTTATTATCCATTACATTTTCTATCTGACTGAAAAAGTCTCTAAAAATATAGAACTTCCATGCAGTTTGAGTTACAGCCAGAAGCTAGAGTGTCTTATAGTAAATATACCAAAGAAAGTAATAAAGAACTGGTGAAAAATGCTGTGTAATTTAAGCAATAAAAGTACATTTACAGAAATGGCACAATAGTAGCCTTCCAAAGTTTTCATTTTCAAATATAAAAGATATAGACATCTATGAGTAAATCAAAAGGGCAATAAGGATTCATTAGGGGAGAACTTCTCTTGTTAAGGCAAAGGTATATTTCTAGATTCTGGGTGTCACTAAAATGTTAAACAATATTCTCTGCACCAGACTCACAGTTTTCCTTAGCTTCTTACAGTTTCCTAGTTGACTCAGGGCATACTAGTTAGGTAAGGAACCTATGAGAAATGTGACATTTCACTGCATGTACCCAAATAGGTTTCAACCTGTATGTCTTAAATTGATTAGCTGGAGATGAAGTTTCACCAGGCCAGCCACTGTCTGCTCTTGCACTTTATTTTTAGGAAGGCAGTTAGTGTTCAGTGCTTTTCCTCTGTCACAATCAAACTACAGAATACCATAGATTGGGTGGTGTAAACAACAGAAATTTTTATCTCATCGTTCTGAAGTCTGGAGGAACAAGATCAGGCTGCCAGTATGATTGAGTTTTGGCGATTGCCCTCATTCTGGCTTGTAGACAACTGCCTTCTCACTGTATCCTTAGGTAGCAGAGAGACAGATCATCTTTCTCATGTCTCTTCTTATAGGTGCACAAATCCCATTCATGAGGGTTCCACCCTCAAGGCCTAATTACATCCCAAAGTCCCCACCTCCAAATACCATCACGCTGGGGATTTAGCCTTCAACATATAAACATATAAATGTGGGGAGGGCACACAAGCATTTGGTTCTTAGCAGAATCCAAAATCAAGATACAGTAGATCATGCTAGTCTTTGCCTTAACTGCTAGTGTATACACCACTTTGAAATATCAAAGGTATTCAAATAAAGTTTAAAAATGCATCTATTATAACTCCATAGAGTTCATCTTTATATCTTCCTTCACCCATTACAGGTTGCCCAATTAATATTTGTCAAAAAAATGATTTACCAATTGCTAATTAGTCTTTTTTAAAACCTGGAATTCTGATCTAACATGCATGAATGAAGAAAAACACTACTGCAGTAGGGAAAAGTGACGCTGAGTAATTAGACATTGCAATGATAATCATTTCTGGATTTCTTACAACAAAAGGAAGAGCTCCTATCAGAAATCAAGACGTCTAGTGCCACCCACCATATGCTAAAAAATGAAAACACAAAACACATGCATACACATACATGCAATGCACTAGAGACATCTACTGATGAGATCAACATATTCCTCATCTCATGTCCAATTAAAGTTTTGGACATTCCCAGGATTCCCAGGAAATATTACTCAGATAAAGTATAAAACACCATATGCCTTTTGATGTTTTTTTGTTTGCTTGTTTTAAGCCAATCCTAGTTTTTGTCAGCTTCTTGAGGGTATTAAACAGAACGAATGTTTTTTGGCTCCAAATTCATCAGCATGCTAACATATACCATCCTTTAACATAATAGTACTCACATGAAGAACTCTGAACAAACAATTGTTTTAGATTACCACCACCAGCCTCATATTTTTGCCGTTACTTTGCAGTAGTATGTCACTATAACATTTGAAGACTGTTCTGCCTCAACAGGGGTCTAATGAAAATTAGACACAAGTGGAAGAGTAAAATATACATATTGCCTATGACATATATATGAATATATGCATTTATAAGTGGGACAAAAGCAATATTCCTGTACCAATTGAAAAGAACAAAGTAAAAAATTTGACAACGTTTTCACTGCATATACTAACATAAAAACAGCTGGGTATAGTAGCTATCTGTTTTTGCATGACAAATTACTACAAACTTAGTGGCTTAAACACACATTTATTATCTATTATTTATAATAATACTTATATTTATTACTTGTAAGTTTTTACTGAGAATCTACTATGAATCTAGACCATATTAGGTGCTAGTAAAGAATTAAATAGGCGGGGCACAGTGGCTCACACCTGTAATTCCAGCAATTTGGGAGGCCAAGGAAGGTGGATCATTTGAGGTCAGGAGTTCAAGACCAGCCTGGCCAACATGACGAAACCCAGTCTCTACTAAAAATACAAAAATTAGCCAGTGGTAATGGCACATGCTTATAATTCCAGCCACTTGGGAGGCTGAGGCAGGAGAGTCACTTGAGCCTGGTAGGCAGAGGTTGCCGTGAGCCGAGATGGTGCCACTGTACTCCACTCTGGGTGACAAAGTAAGACCCTGTCTCAGAACAAAACAACAATAAAAAAGGAATTAAATGGCAAGATGAGTTATAATAGTAAACATCTGTTTATGAGATATGGGGAAATGCATTTGGGTAGAGGAATCTGACACATAAACAAATAAGCAATCAAAGTGGCATAGATCATTTCTCCATGCTAAGCACAACCAGTAACACCAGAAATGTTGCAAGAGACAACCAAAAAGAACTGTCATAGGTGATAAAAAGATGGGGCTAGCTGATTTGGGACCCCAGGATGGGAAGAACAGCATAGCAACCAGATGCATTGTCTCTCTTTTACCAAAAACAGGAAGGCTATGCAGATCTGTTATTTGCCAACAACCCCCAACTTGGGGGCATGGGGAGGGAAGGCAGTCCAGGTGGTCACATCCCTCCCTGGAATTCAATGGGAGTCCTCCGACAACATCTGGCAAACCCAACACAACCAGCAAAGGGATCATTTGGGAAGCCAGCCAGATATAAGCTAGTAGGAGAGGCATAAACTTGAGGCATCTCTTTCCTGCCAAGAGATACCAAGGTGGGTGGGCAGAGCTGGCAAGAGAGACTCAGCTACAGTAAGCAGCCTGAACCAGAAAACCTATTTGTCCCAAATTATTAAATTATTAAACCACATTCCACTTGTTAAAACAAGTTGAGCACAGGTAAAAAAATACTATGTAATCCAACATGGTTTTGCCTCTTTTGAAGTATAAACTTTATAAGAGGAGATTGTGAAAGAGAATATGCATGTGTGTGTGTGCCTACACACACAACATAAATAAATATATATATACACACACACACACAACCATAGGCTCTCATTGAATTCCAAAATAAAATGCTATTTAAAAGCATGTGTAATACTCTATATAAACTATAATTGTATTATAAAAGAGAGATATAACAAATAATCTATTTTTCTAGACAAAGCAGCAGCATTGCTGAGAATCCACAGAATTGTATGTGCTTCTAAGCAAATAGGTATCAACTCTTGTTTATTCAAGTAACTTCTGAGAAATTTCTCAGAAACTTCTAAAATTTGGGTGCATATATCAACATCTCACAATATATAGAACTACTTTACTGAAGAAAGACATTTGGACAGAAATAGTCCTTTCAAACCAAAAAAGAGCCCGCATTGCCAAGACAATCCTAAGTCAAAAGGACAAAGCTGGAGGCGTCACGCTACCTGACTTCAAACTATACTACAAGGCTACAGTAACCAAAACAGCATGGTACTGGTACCAAAACAGAGATATAGACCAATGGAACAGAACAGAGTCCTCAGAAATAATACCGCACATCTACAGCCATCTGATCTTTGACAAACCTGAGAGAAACAAGAA
Organism: Rhinopithecus roxellana; assembly: GCF_007565055.1. Lineage (NCBI taxonomy): Eukaryota > Metazoa > Chordata > Mammalia > Primates > Cercopithecidae > Rhinopithecus > Rhinopithecus roxellana. Next base: position 35,321,732 of record NC_044551.1, read on the forward strand.
ATGGGGAAAGGATTCCCTATTTAATAAATGGTGCTGGGAAAATTGGCTAGCCATAAGTAGAAAGCTGAAACTGGATCCTTTCCTTACCCCTTATACGAAGATTAATTCAAGATGGATTAGAGACTTAAATGTTAGACCTAATACCATAAAAACCCTAGAAGAAAATCTAGGTAGTACCATTCAGGACATAGGCATGGGCAAGGACTTCATGTCTAAAACACCAAAAGCAACGGCAGCAAAAGCCATAATTGACAAATGGGATCTAATTAAACTAAAGAGCTTTTGCACAGCAAAAGAAACTACCATCAGAGTGAACAGGCAACCTACAGAATGGGAGAAAATTTTTGCAACCTACTCATCTGACAAAGGGCTAATATCCAGAATCTACAAAGAACTCAAACAAATATACGAGAAAAAAACAAACAACCCCATCAAAAAGTGGGGAAAGGATATGAACAGACATTTCTCAAAAGAAGATATTCATACAGCCAACAGACACATGAAAAAATGCTCATCATCACTGGCCATCAGAGAAATGCAAATCAAAACCACAATGAGATACCATCTCACACCAGTTAGAATGGCAATCATTAAGAAGTCAGGAAACAACAGGTGTTGGAGAGGATGTGGAGAAATAGGAACACTTTTACACTGTTGGTGGGATTGTAAACTAGTTCAACCATTATGGAAAAGAGTATGGCAATTCCTCAAGGATCTAGAACTAGATGTACCATATGACCCAGCCATCCCACTACTGGGTATATACCCAAAGGATTATAAATTAGTCTACTACAAAGACACATGTACACGTATGTTTATTGCGGCACTATTCACAATAGCAAAGACTTGGAATCAACCCAAATGTCCATCTGTGACAGACTGGATTAAGAAAATGTGGCACATATACACCATGGAATACTATGCAGCCATAAAAAAGGATGAGTTTGCGTCCTTTGTAGGGACATGGATGCAGCTGGAAACCATCATTCTTAGCAAACTATCACAAGAAGAGAAAACCAAACACCGCATGTTCTCACTCATAGGTGGGAACTGAACAATGAGATCACTTGGACTCGGGAAGGGGAACATCACACACTGGGGTCTATCATGGGGAGGGGGGAAAGGGGGGATGGGGGAGGAGGGAGGGATTGCATGGGGAGTTCATACTGATATAAATGATGAATTGATGGGTGCTGACCTAGTTGATGGGTGTCAGCACAAGCCAACATGGCATAAGTATACATTGTACAAACCTGCACCGTTATGCAACATGTACCCTAGAACTTAAAGTAATAATAAAAAAAAAAAAAAAAAAAAAAAAAAAAAAGAAATAGGTCCTTTCAAATAAGACACAATTAAAAAAATCTATGACAATTTTTCAGAAATATTGACTCTGAGATGGGTGGACAGAATGAAATAAAGGAAAACAATAACTGGGAGAGGCCCACATTGAGAAGCTGCTTCATTCCTGTGGACTCAAGATACTTCTTCTTTGCCTAGAAATAGTGGAGTAGGGGGTGCCTGTAAGAGAATACTGCAAGTCCCTCTCAACTCAGAGAAATATTTGGCAGCCTGACCTGGGGAAACCCCTGCCCTTGCAGGCAGTCAAAGCTGGGGCAAGTGAGAATTCCAATGGCAGCTAATAAGCCAAGCATGCCAAAATAACACCACAAAGTTTCTGCCATTGGAACCAAAGCCCACAAAATTTGACCAATACTTATGTGCTGAAAGTCAACAGGGTGACTGGCTACTGAAACAGAAGATTTAAACAGGACCCAGAGTCTCCTGACAGAACAGATAAAATCTCCAGAATACAATGCAAAATTACTCATCATATCAAGAACCAAGTCAATCACAACTTGAACAAGAAAAGATAATCAACTGATGATAATCAAATACTACGAAGAATTGAATGTTAGAATCATCTGACAAGATATCAAAGCAAGTGTTGAAGAAATGTCTCAACAACCAATTACACACACTCTCAATACAAATGAAAACACAGGAAATCTCAGCAAAGAAAGACTACAAAGCAGAGCCAAATGGAAATTAAAGAACAAAACAAAATACTATAACAAAAATGAAAGGCTTTATAAATGGGCTCAACCACTGAATAGAGAAGACAAAGGACAGAATCTCTGAACTTGAGGACTCAATAATAGAATTCACCCAATCTTAACAACACAGAAAGAGTAGACCAAAAAATGAAAATAAAATAAAATAAACAGTGCCCCAGAGACCAATAACAAAGGTGTGTTAATAAAAGATTCAACTTGGCCGGCCACGGTGGCTCACGCCTGTAATCCCAGCACTTTGGAAATCCGAGGCAGGAGGATCACAAGGGCAGGAGATCGAGACCATCCTGGCTAACACAGTGAAACCCTGTCTCTACTGAAAATACAAAAAAATTAGCTGGGTGTGGTGGCGGGTGCCTGTAGTCCCAGCTACTCGGGAGGCTGAGGCAGGAGAATGGTGTGAATCCGGGAGGCAGAACTTGCAGTGAACCGAGATCATGCCACTGCACTCCAGCCTGGGCAACAAAGTGAGACTCTGTCTCAAAAAAAAAAAAAAAAAAAAAAAAAAAAAAAAAAAAAAAAAAAAATTCAACTTTTGTATCACTGAACTCCTAGAAGGAGAGGAGAAATAGAGAGATGCTGAGAGTATTTAAAAATATATTAGCTAAAAACTTTGCAAATTTGGTGAAAGATACAAACTATAGATCTATGAAGCTCTGTGATTACCAGAGTAAACCTAGAGAAAACCAGAACAAAATATATAATAATTAAACATGCAAAAACTAAAGACAACAATGAAAAAATCTTAAAAGCAGCCAGAGAGAAATGATGCATTCCATACAGGGAAAAGCCAATTCAAATAACAGATTTCTCATCTGAAACCATGAAGGCCACAAGAAAGTAGCACATTTTTCAAGCACTGAAAGAAAAAAAAAATCTATCAACCATGAATTCTGTATCAGGTAAAAATATCCTTGAGGAAAGAAAGGAAAACAAAAACATTCTCAGATGAAGGAAAACTAAGACAGTGTGTTGTCTGCAGAGCTCCCCTTAAAGATTTACTAAAAGAAGTTCTCCAAACAAAAAAGAAAGGATAAAAAGAACCTTGGAATTTGAGGAAGTATAACCCAGCACCCATTTTTATTTATTGTTTTTCTTTTCCTATCTTGCTTACTTTATGTTTAGCTTCTTAAGAAATAAAGGATAATCTGGTTTCTTTCCTTCCACCAGGCACAATGCTTCCCTTATTTAATTTTATGCTTGCTTAGAAAATCCAGGAACTGAATCATGACACAGTCCAGGGACCTACAGAATTCTCCCTCACTAGAAGGTTACCTGAAGGCTGCACTTAATTTACAACCTGAGTGGGCCAAGGATTGTGCCAGCCCATTCACCAGATGGGACAATAACTCAATCTAAGTTATTGGAACAAGTCATCTGGACGGGCACCTCATCACCTTTCCTGCATATTCATCACACCAAGCTCCCATTCTTAAGTCCTTGCATTCTGTCCAAAATTTGAAATGGCTTAAGTTATGGAGTCTCAGCCATTTTCCCACTGCTAGCTCTGGAATAAGTCACTTTCCTTCCACCATATCTCATCCCTGTTATTTGTCATTGTAAGTAGCAGGCAGCTGAACCTGCATTTGGTTACAATTTTTGGTGGCCCATATGGGGAATCTGTGCATCCTGGTGGTTTAAGCCTGGTGATTGGCCATGGAAGGACACCAGGGCTTGCCCATTCATGCTACCACACAGGGCAAAGGGTCTCCCCTGAGCTGCTGGTGGCTAGCTGGCCTCACAGCTGGGGCTCTAGGGAACTTCCTTGAAGCTGCTGAGACATTCTTGTCTTGGGCAATGTCCCTTCTCTTCCTGCCATGGCACTGGCTGCCTTCTATCCCTCACTGGTACAAGGAAAGAGGCATCTGAGGAAGTCAAAGGGCTTCAGAACTTAGAAAGTCAGCTGGACTGCACCCAGTTTTCCTTTGTCTCTTTTGGGATGTCACTTGAGCTCTGCTTTACTTAGAATTAGCTGCTTGTGACATCATTTGGGCTTGTACACCATTTGTATTTGTGGCGCCACCGGAGCTTTGTTCCGTTAGGATTCAGCTACTTGTGGAGCTATTAAAAATTGAGACGAGGCTGTGGGACTCTTTACCCAGACACTTGAGTGAGGATTTGTTTAGGAGAGACTATGTGAGTAGGTAACATTTATGTTTGGGCCCTTATTTTTCTTTCTTCTTTCTTTCTTCCTTTTCTTATCTTGCTTGCTCAAATCCAGGGATCCAGCCCTGGAGGGGAACAGTTTCCACCATGCTTATGAATGGGTAACCCTGTCTAAAGTCCCAAAGTACCTCTCGTAACCGTGCCAGACTCTGTGGGGAAAAGAGAGTGTGAACGCTTCTGCAAGTTGTCTAAACAAGCTTGCCACCCTTCTTGCCACACTCGCTGTTGTCTATGTGAGCGGAAGGTTGAAAACATCTGGAATAAATCTCTAACCCCAATTCCAACCTCTTTGCCCTTTTGGTCTGCCTGATTCACTATCTCACTTGTTACCCTTCAGTTATCTCCATCAAAATAGACAGACCAGGACTTGGAATAAGATTGAGATACTAACAGGTGTCATTTTCCATCTCCCCTCCCCTGCACATGGACCTCGCTTTCTGATATCCCTAACTGCATAGGCTGTGTAGTGAGATTTGCCTACGCATGCCTCTTGGGATCGCAAACAACATTATTTTACACAGGTTGTGCAAAGTCAGACTGATCCATCCAACAACTAGGGGTCTAGTATCAGGAGGTGGCTTGTGGAACAAAGGCAGGGCACCAAGCAATAAGGACAGTAATCTTCACAGTTTTAACAAAGTTAAGCAGTACAAGTGCAGAAACCAAGTCAGAATAAGCAACAGGGTTTAATTAATTAATTAATTAATTATTTTATTTATCTTTTGAGACAGAGTCTCACTCAGGCTGAAGTGCAGTGGTGTGATCTTGGCTCACTGCAACCTCCGCCTCCCAGGTTCAGGTGATTCTCCTACCTCAGCCTCCTGAGTAGCTGGGATTACAGGCATGTGCCACCACGCCCAGCTAATTTTTGTATTTTTAGTAGAGACGGGGTTTCACCATGTTGGCCAGGATGGTCTTGATCTCTTGACCTTGTGATCTGCCCACCTTGGCCTCCCAAAGTGCTGGGACTATAGGTGTGAGCCACCACACCTGGCCAAGCAACAAGATTTTTATCTCCTTCCTTACCAGAAACCCCTTGGGGTACATTCTGGGCAACTAAAGGGCTTACAGCTATGAGCCCATGACTAAGAGAAAGATGATTTTTTACTGTAATACTGTCTGGACTCTATACCATAAGATGATGATGAATTTTGTCTTCAGAAAAGAAGTATTGGACCCTAATCCAGCTAAAATTATTTTGTCAAAGGACTGGGAAATGAGAAGAAATACCATAATGCCAGGCTTTCATGTTATTGCATAATCAGGATCCCTATTGGGATGGGGGGATAATGGGGTACACACCAACTCTTAGCTGTGCAGAAAGACAGAAGGAAAATTATTCCAGATAGTCGTATCCAGGAAGAAAAAGATGAGGAAGATCTCGCCCTTTTAAAATGCCCTGAATCTGGCTGTACTGGCAGTAACTGTTCCTGCAGCTGCAGCTCAGCCTGCAGCCACCCTCCGCCTTATAGATCCTGCCACAGCAGTAGCTCCAGCAACCCTTTCCAAGGCTGCAGCAGCAGCCCCGCCTATGACCACAGTACCGCCTCTCCCCCTGGCCACTGTCTCAACTGCTTCATCCCCACCATATAAAGAGCCAGACCTAGAAGGAGGGGTTGCTGCATTTACAGTATGATGAGGGAATTGGAATGATTTCCCTCTCCAGGACCCAGCAGGGCACCCTGATTTGCACAGGGCAATACCATGACCAGAGCACGGCAATTCCCACTTAGGCAAATATCCGTGGGTGGCTTGGATGAAAACAGGCAGCCTGCCAGACATTATCAGGCTTACAACCCATTTTCAATGCCTGATTCATTAAATCAGAAAATTTCCAACCCACCTTATAAAAAGGATCCTCAAAAAATGACAGACCTCTTTGAATCTATTTTTGCCACCCATCAGCCCACTTAAGCAGATGTTTGAGTCTCTATAAACTGGCTGCTAACTGCAGATGAAAGGAGTCTAGTAATGGAGAAGACAAACAAGGAATCTCAGGGTCTCTCTGAGACCAGTCCAAATAATACCCCTGATCCTGCTGGAGTTGCTCCACACACAAACCCAAATTGGGATCCCAATCAAACTGGGAACATGGCCCACCTGGAACATTACTGGTGTACATCCTGGTAGGAATCAGAGGACTAATGTCCAAATGAGAGTTTAAACAGAGTTCAGAGAGTCCTGCAAAAGATGAATGAGGATCCCTCTGAATTCTTAGAACATATTTACCAATATAAATTCCACAGATATACCGGTAAAAGTCCAGATGACTCAAATAATTCGAGACTACTGAACATGACTTTCATTCAGTAGAGTGATCTCAACATAAAGAAGAAGTCAGAAAAACAGGGCGCTGCACTGGGAATGGCCTCTTCCTAGCTGGCAGATGTTGTCTCCGAAGTATACAATGGCAGGGAGGAAAAGAAACAAAAGCCCACCACCACAAATGTGGTATGGGCATGAAAGCCTCTGAGAAACCGGTGCATGACTTTGGGTAGCAACCAATGTGCCTATGGTAGAAAGGAAGGCCATTGGAAAGACAGCTGCCCAAAATTAAAGGGCCCAGAGGGCCAGAGAAAAGCTGAATCCACCCAGGAGAGAGGACACAGGCAAATAATAGGACAAGGTTGTGGCCTTGATGATGAACAGAGATGTCCGGGGGCTCCCTTAAATCTCTCCGAGCCAATTAAAATTTCCCCACAGGAGCCCCAGGTATAATTGATGGTGGGGAACAAGCTAATCAATTTCCTGGTCAATATAGATGCCACTTACTCAGTTCTTAACACACCAGAAGCACAAAGCACTAAATGACAGTACCTATAACAGGAGTTGGAAGAACAATAAAACTGTCTCACAACCTTCAGAGTGCAAACTGGGAGGCCTGGAACTAAAGAAACAACTTTGCCTATATGTCAGAATGCCCAATCCCCCCACTGGGATGGGACCTGCTATAAATTAAATGCTCAAGTAACTTTCTGCCTGAGAAGCAGCAATTGCACTTACAGGTCCTGCTGGAACAGGCACTACAGCTACAACTACTACTCACTCACCCTAAGAAGGAGGAAGACAAAGACTTTCCTTTGGAAATCTACAAAAGGGCAAGTAATTGTATTTGGGTAGGCAGAACCTTAGAGACCAAAACAACTTTCCAATATTGTTGGATGGTGTTGCCTCAAGGGTTCAAAAATTGGCACACTATCTTTGAGGAAATATTGGCAAAGAACGTGAGAAGCTTACAACTAGATAAAGGAGTTCTGCTATGATATGTAGATGACTTACCAATAGCAAGCCTTGATTATGAAAAATAAATGTCCAACATGATTCTAGTCCTAAATCACCTGGCCCAATGTGAATATAATGTATCCCTGCAGAAGGCCCAAATCTTCAAACAAAAATAACCTATCTCAGCTTCAGGTTGAAGCAGGGCAAAAGGAGTGTAATGACTGACAGAAAGTGGGCCATCAAAGCTCCAGAGAATAGAAGGTGTTTGTGAGGACTCAGAAATCGCTGGCTTCTGCCAGATTTGGATCCCTAGTTTTGGGTTAATGGCAAAGTACTCTATGAAGATTTACAGAAACTACACTCAGAGCTCCTGACCTGAACAAATAAATGTCAACAGGCATTTAATGTCATCAAAGAAACACTGATAACAGCCTGAGTGTTGAGATTGCTGGACCCCCCAGAAGCCATGCAAACTCTATATCCATGAGAAACAAGGCATATATCTGGGTGTGCTTCTCCAAATGCTTGGAGACGCCCTGCAACTCATAGCCTATTTCTCCAAACAGTTGGACTGAACAACCAAGGGGTGGCCCCATGCCTTTAGGCAGTGGCAGCCTCCTGTGAAGTCCTACAGGAAGCATAAACATTTAGCCTGGGACAATTGGTCACTGTGCTCATGCCTCATGAGGTATTGACTTTGCTGGAACAAAAGGAAGCTACTGGCTCATTGCAGGGTGAATGGGCAAATACCAGGCCATCTTCTTCGATGATGCAAACATTACCTTACAAACCACTATCACTTTAAACCCTATTACACTGCTTCCAGCCATGGAACCCAACCCTGTTGCATGACTGTTTGGAAATCTTTAGTGCAGTCTATTCCAGGAGGTTGGACCTGTCAGATCAGCCAATGAATGCTCCAGATTGGAAGCTACACCTTGATAGGAGTAGTTTCATGGAAAGTGGAAAATGCAGAACTGGGTATGCCGTGGTGACTACTGATAGGTTAACAGAAACTCATGCTCTGACAGTACTGCTGCACAGAGGGCTGAGCCACCTGGCCTAACCAGGGCCCTAGAGCTGTCCCAAGGAAAGTGGGTAAACACTTACACTGACTCCAAATATGCCTTCATGGTAGTGTGTTGCAGGAAGTCAGGGACCCCAAATGGAGGGACCAGCTGAAGCTGCGGCAGAAGAACATGAATTGTGAAGATTTCATGGACATTTATTAGTTCCCAAAATTAATACTTTTATAATTTCTTATGCTTGTGTTTACTGCAATCTCTGAACATAAATTGTGAATATTTCATAGACATTTATCACTTCCCCAACCAATACTCTTATAATTTCCTATGTCTGTCTTTAATCTCTTAATCCCATCATCTTCATAAGCTGAGGATATATGTCACCTCAGGACCCTGTGATGACTGTGTTAACTGTACAAATTGTTTGCAAAACATGTGTGTTTAAACAATATGAAATCAGGACACCCTAAAAAAGAACAATATAACAGCGATTTTCAGAGAACAAGGAAAAATAACCATAAAGTCTGACTGCCTGTGGGGTCGGGCAGAATACAACCATATATTTCTTCTTGCAGGAAGCCTATAAATGGACGTGTGAGCAGGAGAAATGTCACTGAATTCTTTTCCTAGCAAGGAATATTAATAATTGATAACCCTGGGGAAGGAATGCATTCCCAGGGGTAGGTCTATAAATGGCTGCTCTGGGAGTGTCTGTCTTATATGGTTGAGATAAGGGATGAAATACACCCTGGTCTTCTGCAGTGCCCTCAGGTTTACTGGGATTGGGAAATTCCAGCCTGGTGAATTCTAGTCAGACTGGTTGTCTGCTCTCGAACCCTGTTTCCTGTTAGGACGTTTATCAAGATAATGCGTGCCCAGCGGGACATGGACCGTCATCAGTAATTCTAACTTTGCCCTTGCCTTGTGATCTTGCTCTGCTCTTTGACTTGTGATCTTTTATTGCCCTTTGAAGCATGTGACACCCCCTCCTTTTTCAAAATCCCTAATAAAAACTTGCTGGTTTTGCAGCTTGAGGTAGCCATCACAGTCCTACCAATATGTGATGGCATCCCTGGAGGCCCAGCTGTAAAATTCTTCTTTTTGTACTCTTTCTCTTTATTTCTCAGACTGGTCAACACTTAGGGAAAATAGAAAAGAACCTATATTGAAATATTGGGGGCTGGTTCTCCCGATAGTAGTGTATGCTCACAGAGCCATCTGGAAAGAGAGAGCACTCCTAACATCAGGAAATAAGGACATTAAACACCCAATGGGAATTTTAGCCCTGTTAGGAGCAGTTGCTGTGCCCACCCAGGCCTCCATCATACACTCTCCTGGGCACCAGAAAGATAACTCTCAAAAAGCCAAACCAAATTGAATGGCTCATAAGGCTGCAAAGTGGTCCATTTGGGAAACAGAGATGTCAGGGTCCTTTATATTCATTTGGATTCATCAGATTTTAAACTCCATTCCACTGAGAAAGATGAAAAGTGCCCCTGGGTCTGGGGCTTTGGTAAAACAGACCCAGATTAACTCTAGAAAAGTGATGCCTATGGAATAATTTTACTCCCTGAGGCCCTGGTTTATCCGATTTTAAGACATCTACACAAGGGAACACACTATAGGAGAGATACTCTTGCCAACCTAATAATGACCTACCTCAGGGGCCCACACCTCCAGAAAACTATTCAGAAAATAATGCAAGGATACATTTTATGCACTAAGAATAATCCCAAAATTTAAATCACTACCCTCCCACCCCACTAGGGATGTGGAATACAAAGGCTATGCCATTTTGAGGACAAACAGGTTTACCTCACTCAAATCTCACTCAAATACCCAAGGCCAGTAAGAATTATAGATTTCTTTTGGTGTTTGTGGACAGCTGTTGGGGATGGGTCAAGGTATACCCCGGTAAATCTGAGAGAGCTACAGAGGTAGCCAAAGCATTACTGAAGGAAGTAATTCCCAGGTTTGAACTCCTATTCATCATACAAAATGACAATGGCTCTTCCTTTATTTCAGAAGTTATCCAGAAGGTAAGACAAGCATTACAGATTTAATAAAAATTGCATTTGTCATGGAGACCACAATCGATGGGGAAAACAGAGAAGATGAACTATACCTTAAAGAGTACAATGGCCAAACTCTGCCAGGAAAGCAATCTGAGTTGGAATAAGATTTTGCCTGTTGCCTTGCTCCAAATCAGAGTAGCACCACGAAATGGGTTTATATTGAGCCTCTTTAAAATTACATATGGGAGACCATTCCAGACCCCTTTACCAGGGATCCCACCTTTGAATCTCTGCAGTGAGTTCAGGGTTAAATAATATGTACAACAATTAGAACAGACATTACTAACTATGCAGCAATTTGCTCTTTCCAGGTATGCCTACTCCACAGATGAGCTGCTTCACCTGTCCCATCCAGGGGACAAGGTGCCATTAAAGTCCTTGAAAAAATCAAGGGCCAAATCAACAACTGGCTGAAAAATGGACTGGATCCCATGATGAGCTGCTGACCTCTCATTCATCAGTCAGCCTGTATAGAATGAAACCATGGGTCCACCACTCTGAAATAAAGGTGACTCCACCCTAGCTTGACCCCACAGAGGAGCCTGCTTGGACATGTGAGCCAAAAGAAGAGTAAAAACTACTACTTAAGAAAAACTACAGATAAGTAAAGCCCTATTTTTAATGTCCTATAGAATGAATAAAATGAAACCCTCGCAGGCTGGGCAACATAGGGAGACTTTGTCTTTGTAAAAAACAAAGATAATGATAATAATAAACAATTAGCTGAGTGTATCTGTGCACATCTGTGGTCCCAGATACTCAGAAGGTTGAGGTGGGGGGATCACTTGAGTCCAGGTGGTCCAAGCTGCAGTGAGCCATGATTGCACTGCTGCACTCTAGCCTGGATGACAACGTGAGACCTTGTCTCAACAAAAAAACAAACAAACAAACCCTTATTTCTCTGATCTGCTGGGTATCACCCATACAGGCAAATGCCTGGCCACACTTGCAAGTCTTCACAGAAGACCTTAAGTAGTGGACAGGGGAATAGATGTCAGGTGTAACCAGAAAAGATACAACCCAATGGCCCATAAATAAGAATCTCAATGACTCTGGACTTGGGAAGCCTTTCTCGATGAATGCAACACAAGAAACAGTAATCACATTGGCCCCTCCACTACTAGATGCAAAAATGATGGCCCAAGAAGGAAGCCCCCAGAACTCTCACTATACAAACAGGCTTCTTCAAATCTAGGAAAGCTTTACATGGATGACAAATCAGCAGGATGCTTAAGTCAGATAGCCCCTCGAACCATGGCCAGATACTCAAGTCATGGGCTGGATTCCCTCAGGACAGCATCGACATACCACAGTTCTACAGGAAAGGGGGATGGCTGCAAGTGACTGATCCCAGTGACCTTGCATTAACTGGTACACTTCTAATGGAATTCAGTGGTTATGTGGTATAAACCTCTCACCCTGGCTATCATCAGGATGACTATGTACACTGGGCCTCTCCTGGGCTCATGGACACTGGGCAAGGACTACAGAATAACCCACTAATCTTCCTTACATGGTTAAAAGATGAACCAGGTCCATTTTTTGCTGGTACAATCACCTAGCTTCTGTGTTCCTCCATCCCTGGGTCTGGATGATATCATCTGGATGTGGAAGCCCTTGCTAATTATACCCAAGGGGCTCTAAATGACAGGGTACATCTCTGATAAATGGCAAAATGTACCATATGCATAAAGCTGTTTAACAAAATCAGAAGGCATTTTTTATATATATATATATAATGATAATAATATATATTACCTCCACCTCTCAGGTTCAAGCAATTCTCCTGCCACAGCCTTCCAAGTAGCTGGAACTACAGGCACGTGCCACTATGCCCAGCTAATTTTTTGTATTTTTAGTAGAGATGGGGTTTCACCATGTTGGCCAGGCTGGTCTCGAACTCCTGACCTCAGGTAATCCACCTGCCTCGGCCTCCCAAACTGCTGGGATTACAGATGTGAGCCACCATGCCCACCCAGCTGGCACTAGATATTCTAATGGCTGTTCAAGGGGGCACCTGTGCCTGCATTAAAGCCAAGTGTTATATAATATATTCTAGACAACTTGGAAAATATCTCATTAGCCCTAAATAATATGCATAAACAAATTCACTTCATGTCTGACCCTACATTGTTACTAGATCAATGATTTGCATTCTGATGTTGGTCAGGACCATCCTGGTGGAAAAAGTTAACTTGTGACTTTGATGATAATTGCAGGAATAGGCATACTTCTTTGCTGTGGATCCTACTACTGTTATATAATCTGCATGGGAATGCAAGATAGACTTTCCCAGAGGCTAGCAAACCCTTCTATTATAATGCTCCAACAGGCTTCCTTCATGGGCCCAGGTACTTGAAAATATTTTCAACTCCAAGTAAATCAGTTCCATTCCAATGTCCTTTAACTACACCCCATTCAGCAGGAAGTAGCCAGAATGCATACCCACTATCCATAGGAATGGAATGGAATTAGCTGCCAGCAGAGAGTTGTAACCAAGGACCCTATTTTTAAATATTTTTCTTTTCCTTCCTTGCTTATTTTATGTTTAGCTTCTTAAGAGCAAAATGGTAACCTTTGCTTACTTTCCTTCCACCAGGTACCCCATTGCACCATGCTTCCCTTATCTAATTGAATGCATACTTAGAAGTTCCAGAGACTAAATTGTGAAACAATCCAGGCACCTATGAAATTCTTCCCCACTAGGTAGTTATCTGAAGGCTGCAGTTAATTTACAACCTGACTGTACCTGATATAATGGCAGCCCATTCACCAGATGGGACAATAACTTGAGTCATCAGAATAAGTCACGTAGTCTGGTGACCCCTCATCACTCCTGAGTGCCCTTAAGAACCAATTTCCCCTTCTTAAACTCTTGCATGTTATCCAACATTTGAAATGGCTTCTTTAAGGCATAGAGCCTTGGCCATTCCTCCACTGATAGCTCTGGAATAAGTCACTTCCCTCCCACTGCACTCATACCTGTTATGTGTCTTTGTAAGTGGTGAACAGTAGAACCTGTGCTTGGTTGCAGAAGTGTCAGGAAGGAAGAAGGAAAAAGGAAAAGAGCAGAAATGCAGTACAGACAGTAGACTGTCTCTTTCCCAAAATTTTATACATCATATTTGATCATTTTTAAAACTTACAGCATTCTGCTATATAAGACAATGTTATTTCAAGTGGGAAAGTTACATTGACCAAAATAGAGGCTTTTGTACCTTGCCTGAAGTGATAAAATGTTAATAACAGTATACTGTCATAAAGTTTATTTTTGCCAGGTATTGTTACAGCCAGAGAAACACTATGAAAACTATAGAAAAAGATACACTCAAATACAGTATAAGTAAAGGTGGAATCCTTTTAAAAGGTTCAAGTAACTTGTAGGAAAGCAAGAAGAGACCAACATGGGAAACAAATGGAAACAAATAATTTAATGTTTTACCATTTTAAAGTACAGGGCTCAATGGCTATTAGTATAATAGTATATTTAGAGTGAATTGTCCAATACCACAAGCAATTTTAAAATAGTTTCACTGGCCCATAAAGAAACCCTGAATCACCTGGTAATCACCCTCCCCTCAACCCAAGCCCTTAAAAAGGGTATCTCCAGGGCCAGATAGTGTCACTGGAGAATTCTACCACATATTTAAAGAATAGTAATTTTATACAATATCTTTCAGAAAATAGAAAATAGACTACTTTTCAACTTACGAGTCCATGTATTAGTCTATCCTTGCACTGCTATAAAGAGATACCTGAAACTGGGTAATTTATAAAGAAAAGAAATTTAATTGGCTCACAGTTCTACAGGCTGTACATGCATGGCACTGGCATCTTCTTGGCTTCTGGGGTGGCCTCAGGGAGCTTGTACTCATAGCAGAAAGCAGAGTGGGAGCAGGCATTTCACATGGCAAAAGCCAGAGGAAGAGGAAGAGTGGCGTGTAGGGAGAGATGCCACACTTTAAAACAACCAGATCTCCTGACAAATTGTCACGAGGACAGCACCAAGCCATGAGGGATCATCCCCCATAACCAAAACACCTCCCACCAGGCCATACCTCCAGCACTGAGGGTTACAGTTCAACATGAGATTTAGAGGGGACACATATCAAAACCACATCAGTCCAGTATTACCCTGATATCAAAACCAGATACAGACAGAACAACAACAACGACAACAACAACAACAACAAAAAGAATGAAAGCTCCAGACAAGTATCTCTCATGAACCTAGAGGCAAAAATTCTCAATAAAATACTAGCAAACCAACTCCAACAATATGTAAAAAGAATTACACATCATGACCAATTGAGATTTATTCCAGGTATGCAAGGTAGGTTCAACATTCAAAAATTAACCTACGTAATCCATCATATCAATAAGCCAGTGAAGAAAAGTCATTTGATAATACCAGTTGACATATAAAAAGCACTTGTCCAAATGTGACATCCATTCATGATAAAATTCACAGCAAGTTAGGATAAAGGGAAATCACTTCAACAGATAAAAAGAATCCATGGAAAACCTGTATCTAACACCATACTTAATGACAACATAAATGCTTTTTCTCTAAGATCAGGAATAAGATAAGGATTTCAACTATCACCAGTCTTGTTAAACATATTACTGGATATCCTAGTCAGCACAACAAGGGAAGTAAAATAAAGATCAGACATAATGAAGAGAAAGAGATAATACTGTCTCTATTTACAGAGGACCTCACTCTCTACATAGAAAATCCCAAAGAATCCACACAAACAAAAATCTTAGAATATATGAGTTCATCAAGGTCACAGATGATAAGATAAACATTTCTAAGGCCACCCCACCCTGAACATGTCTGATCTCTTCTGATCTTGGGAGCTAAGCAGAGTCTAGCCTGGTTGCTACTTGGATGAGCGATTATAAGATCAAAACCAAAAAATTAATCCTATTTCTATAAACCAACAACAAACATGCAGAAACTGAAATTAAGCAATAACACCATCTATAGTCATTCATAAGAAAATGAAATACTGTCCCATAAACTTTATAAACTATGCATAGTATTTATATACTAAAAATTATAAAGTGCTATTGAAAAAATTGAAGAAGTCATACCTATATAGGAAAACATACTGTATCAATAGAATGGACTATTCATCATAATAAAGGTGTCAATCTCCCAAAATTGAACTACAAGTTTAATGCAATGCCTGTCAAATTCTAAGCAAAGTTTTTTGTAGACACAGACAAGCTTATTCTAAAATTTAATTGAAAAGACATATGTTCTTGACTATTCAAAGCAATCTTTACAAAGAAAAATGAAGGAGGAGGAATTATTCTACATCATACTAAGGTTTACTGTATGGCTAAGTACTCACAGCAATGTGATACTGTTGGGGAGATAGGCACATCAATCAATGCTAGAGTCAGAAGACCTAGAAATAGATCCACACAAATATACTCCATTGATTTGTGATAAAGGTACAAAACTACTTTGATGAAGAATGCCCGTTCAACAAATGTTACTGGAGCAATGGGACATTCACAGGCAAAAAAAAAAAAAAAAAAAAAAAAAAAAACAATCCTGATCTAAAGCTCACACTTGACACAGAAACTAACTCAAAGAAATACACAAGTGAAAAATATAAACCTGTAAAACTTTCAGGAAAAAAGGAGAAAATCCTTAAGGTCTAGGCCTTGGGAAAGAGTCTTTAAACGTGATACCAAAAGTACAAGCCATAAAAGGAAAAAAAAAATGGGCCGGGCATGGTGGCTCAGGCCTGTAATCCCAGCACTTTGGGAGATTGAGGTGGGCAGATCACCTGAAGTCAGGAGTTCAAGACCAACCTGACCAAGTAGAAACCCTGTCTCTACTAAAAATACAAAAATTAGCCAGATGTGATGGCATATGCCTGTAATCCCAGCTACTCAGGAGGCTGCAGTGGCAGGAGAATCGCTTGAGCCTGGGAGGCAGAGGTTGCGGGGAGCCAAGATCATGCCATTGCACTTCAGTCTGGGCAACAAGAGCAAAGCTCCATCTCAAAAAAAAAAAAAAAAAAAAAAAAAAAAAAAAAAAAAAAAAAAGGAAACAAATGATATGATAAATTTAACCTCATCAAAATTTAAAACTTTAGTTCTGTGAAATTCCAAGCAAAGAGGATGAAAACACAAGGCATAAACAGAGAAAATATTTGCAAACTACAATCCAATGAAACTAGTATCTCGAATATATATAGAATATATATAGAACTCTCACAACTCAACAATTTTTTAAAAACACAATTCAGTTAGAGAATGGGCAAAAGACATAAACAGACATTTCACCAAAGAAGATATACAGATAGTGTATAAGCATATGAAAAGATGTTCAACATCATTAGCTATTAGGAAAAGGCAAATTAAAACTACAATGAGATACCACTACATACCTTTTGGGACGGCTAAAATTAAAAATAAATAGTGACAACATCAAATGCTAGCAAGGATGACAAAGAACTGGATCACATATACATGCTGGCAGAATTATAAAATGGCACAGCCACTTTGGGAAAACAGTTTTGTAGTTTTGCAAAAACAATTAAACATGCAACTACCATATGACCCAGCAACTGTGCTCCTGGATATCTATCCCATTTATGCAATCCTGATGTATTTCTGAGAAATAAAGATTTATCTTATTTATTTTCACACAAAAACTAGAATATGAATATTCATTGTACTTGTATTTGTAATAGCTAAAATTGAAATCAGACCAGATGTCATTCAAGAAATGAATGTTTAAGCAAACTGTGGTATATACCATGAAATTCTACTCCATAATACAAAGGAATAGGCTACTGATATATGCAACAACTTGGTTGAATCTGCAGAGGATTATGTAGCATTAAAGCCAATCACAAAAGGTTATATACTGTATGGTTTGCTTTATAGAACACTATTGAAATGATCAAATTTTTAGAAGTGGAAGACAGGTTAGTGGTAAGGTATAGAGGGTAAGGGGCTGAGAGGCACTGGGGCTCAGAAACAGATACTCCAAAATATGGCACTTTGACATGCTGACCTGAAAAAATTTCAAGGTCTCTCTGACTTCCCCACCACCACCCCCACCACCCTGGACCCCTCCCTCCCCCGCCAACCAGCCTACACACACACACACACACACACTACTGTCTCTCAACCCTCTTTACCAAAGCACAGGATGAAATTGTTCTCTGAATTTCTCTTATCTACCTAAGATCTGGACCCACCAAAAAAGAAAATCAAGTACTTCTGGTTTTCCTAATTTTTCATTAATACTTTTCCTAATTTTTCCTAATTTTCCATACTTTTCCTAATTTTTCATTAATTAAACTCAGATTGAAAAACTTAAGGCTGAAGTCTGTTAACACACCTGGACAGACATTTGTCATAAATCACTGTCTGCTCTACAGGCCCAACAGACTTTGTCTCAGGCAAATGTGTGTTTATCAAGCCCATTACATACCCCTAAAATCATTTACTATATCTCTAAAATTATTCACATATTCCTATCCCCCTTTCCCATAAGAAGAAGCATATATAACCATCTGTACCCCATTGCATAGTGGGGCAATTACTCTGTGATTCTCCTCCATGCACATTAATAAATTTGTAGCCTCCATGCACATTAATAAATTTGTATGCTTTTTCTCCTTATTATTCTTCCTTTTGTCAGTTGATTTGCAGCAAACTTTCAGAGTGAAGTGCAAGTTTTCCCTTTGCTCTTACAGAGAAAGGAGGTGGGAATGTTTATAAAAAGGGAACAAGGTTGGGCACAGTGGCTCATGTCTATAATCCTGGCACTTTGTGGGGGCTGAGGCAGAAGGATTGCTTGAGCACAAGAGTTTGAAACCAGCCAGGGCAACATAGCGAGACTTGGTGTTTAATGTAAAAATCAAAACATTAGTTGCACGTGGTAGCATGCACCTATAGTCCCAGTTACTCAGGAGGCTGAGGCAGGAGGATTGCTTATACCAGGGAGATCAATGCTGCAGTGAACTATGATTGTGCCACTGCACTCAGCCTAGGTGACAGAGTGAGATCCTGTCTCAAAGAAAAAAAAAGCGCTATGGTTTGAATATATGTCTACATCAAATCTCATGTTGAATTGTGATCCCCAGTGTTGGAGGTGGGCCCTCGTGGGAGGGTTTGCATCATGAGGCCAGATCCCTCATGGCTTGGTGCTGTCCTCATGACAGTGAGTGTGTCCTCATAATAGTGAGTGAGTACTCATGAGATAAGTTTGTTTAGAGGTGTGTGGCATCTCCTCACTACTCTCTCTCTCACTGCCTCTCTCAGCACATAAGATGTCTTCTCCCTGTTTACCTTCCACCATAATTGTATGCTTCCTGAGGCCCTCATGATAAGCTGAGCACAGATGCCCGGCACAATGCCTCCTGTACAGCCTGTAGAACCATGAGCCAATGAAATCTCTTTTCTTTATAAATGACCCAGGATCAGGTATTTATTTATAGCAATGCAGGAATGGCCTAACACATAAAATTGGTACCAGGAGTAGGGTATTGTTATTAAAATAGTGAACATGTATAGGTGACTTTGGAACTGGGCAACAGGCAGAGATTGAAAGAGTCTGGGGGACTCAGAAGAAGACAGGAGATTGGGAAAGTTTGGAATTTTTTAAAGACTGGTAAAGGATTGTGACTAAAATATTGATATAAATATTGACAGCGAAAACCAGGCTGATGAGGTTTCAGATGGAAATGAGGAACTTATTGGAAATTACAACAAAGGTCACCCATTTTATGCCATAGCAAAGAACTGTGCTGCATTGTGTTCACGCCCTAGGGATCTGTGGAAGTTTGGACTTCAAAATGATTATCTAGGGTATCTACAGAAAGAAATTTATAAGCAGCAAAGCATTCAAGATGTGGCCTGGCTGCTTTTAATAACTTATGCTTAGATGTGGGAGCAAAGAAACAACAAAGTTAGACTTTATATTTAAACAGGAAGAAGATCATAAATGTTTGGAAAATCTGCAGGCTTGCCATATTATGGAAAAGAAAAGCCAGTTTTCAGGGCATAAATTAAAGCAGCCTGCCTTACTTGCCAGAGAAATTTGCATACCTAAAAAGGAGGCAAGTGCAATTAGCCAAGACAATGGGAAAAAGACCTAGAAGGCACTTCACAGATCTTCCAGAGAGCTCAAATCACAAGCTCAGAGACCTAAGAGGACTAAATGATTTCATGGGCCAGGCCTGGGGTGCCACTGCACTCCACCACCCCAAGAGGCTGATCTCTGCATCCCTGCTGCTTTCAGCTCTAGCCACGGCTCAAAGAGCCTGAGATATAACTTAGGCAACTGCTTTAGAGGGTGCAAGCTGTAAGCCTTGGTGGCTCCTATGTGGTATTAAGCCTGTAGGTATACAGAGTGCAAGCATGAAGGAGACATGGCAGCCTCTGCCTAGATTTCAGAGGATGTATCAGAAAGCCTGGGTGTCTAGGCAGAAGCCTGCTGCAGAGGCAGAGTGCTCACAGAAATCGTCTACTAGGGCAGAACAAAGAGAAAATGTGGGGCTGAAGGCCCCACACAGTGGGCACTGTGTAGTGGAGCTATGGGAATGAGGCCATGGTCCTCCATATTCCAAAATGGTAGATCCACCAGCAGCTTGCACCCTGTGCCTGGAAAAGCTACAGGTACTCAACAGTCTGTGAGAGCAGCTGTGGGAGCTGAAGTATGTAGAGACATAGGTGTGGAACTGCCCAAGACCTTAGGAGCCCACCTCTTGCAGCATTGTGCCCTGGATGTGGGACATGGAGTCAAAGAAGACTATTTCAGAGCTTTAACATTGAGTTACTGCCCTCCCAGGTTTTGAACTTGCATGGGGCCTGTAGCCCCTTTCTTTTGGCTGATTTCCCCATTTTGGAATGGGAATGTTTACCCAATGTCTCTACTCCCATTGTATCTTGGAAGCAAAGAGTTGTTTTGATTTTACAGGCTCATGGATGGAAGGAACTCATCTCCAGAGGAGACTTTGGACTTGGAACTTTCGAGTTAATGCTGGAATGAGTTAAGACTTTGGTGGACTGTTAGGAAGGCATGATTATATTTTGCAATATGGCTTTGGGGGATCAGGGATGGAATGATATGGTTTGATTATATGTCCCCACTAAGTCTCATGTTGAATGTAATCATTAGTATTGGAGGTAGGGCCTGGTGGGAGGGATTTGGGTCATGGGGGGCAGATCCCTTGGGGCTCAGTGCTATCCTCACAATAGTGAATACTCAAGAGATCTGGTTGTTTAGAGAGGTGTGTGGCATCTTGCCCTCACTCTTTCTCTTTCTCTTGCTCCCTCTCTCACCATGTGACGTGCCTCCTCCCCCTTTGCCTTCCACCATGTTCAGTGTCATGCTTCCTATACAGCCTGCAGAACTGTGAGCCAATTAAACATTTTTTTTTTTTTTTTTTTTTTTACAGATTACCCAGTCTCAGCTATTTCTTTATACCAATGCAATAACAGCCTAGCACAATAGGCAACATGAGGGGCCGGGCGCGGTGGCTCAAGCCTGTAATCCCAGCACTTTGGGAGGCCGAGACGGGCGGATCACGAGGTCAGGAGATCGAGACCATCCTGGCTAACATGGTGAAACCCCGTCTCTACTAAAAATACAAAAAATTAGCCGGGCGACCTGGCGGGCGCCTGTAGTCCCAGCTACTCGGGAGGCTGAGGCAGGAGAATGGCGTGAACCCGGGAGGCAGAGCTTGCAGTGAGCTGAGATCCGGCCACTGCACTCCAGCCTGGGCGACAGAGCGAGACTCCGTCTCAAAAAAAAAAAAAAAAATAGGCAACATGAGGAACTGTTGTGAGGTCAGAAATGTTTAGCATTTTGACTATGGTGATGATGCATGAACCTACACGGTGATAAAATTATATAGAACTTAATATACACACACAAATAAGTGCAAGTAAAACTGCAAAAATCTGAATAAAATTGGTAGATTCCATCAATATTAATATCTGGGATGTGGGATATGGAGTCAAAGAAGACTATTTCAGAGCTATGTCAAATTTGTAAAATTATACTAGTTTAGCAAAACAATACCATTAAGGAAAACTGAGCAAAGCATGCAAGGGAACTTTCTGTGTATATATATATACATACACAGAGTACACAGTAGTGTCAGACACCAAGGGAGATGGGATTTCCAGGAAGATAAGTTCTTAGAAAGGAGAGAATATCTAGGGGTGTGGTGTATATATATACTACATATATATATATTACATATATATATTACACACACACACACACACACACATATATATATATATATTATATATATATTATATATATATATTATATATATAATATATATATATATTATATATATATATTATATATATAATATATATATATTATATATATATATTATATATATAATATATATATATTATATATATATATATATATTTTTTTTTTTTTTTTGAGACAGTCTTACTT
Organism: Rhinopithecus roxellana; assembly: GCF_007565055.1. NCBI lineage: Eukaryota > Metazoa > Chordata > Mammalia > Primates > Cercopithecidae > Rhinopithecus > Rhinopithecus roxellana. The sequence continues at coordinate 35,343,756 of NC_044551.1, forward strand.
TGTTGCCCAGGCTGAACTGCAGTGGCGCAATCTCAGCTCACTGCACCCTCCGCCTCCCAAGTTCAAGTGATTCTCCTGCCTCAGCCTCCTGAGTAGCTGGAATTACAGGCGAGCCTCACCACATCCGGCAAATTTTGTATTGTTAGTAGAGACAGCGTTTCATCATGTTGGTCAGGCTTGTCTCAAACTCCTAACCTCAGGTGATCCGCCCACCTCGGCCTCCCAAAATGCTGGGATTACAGACATAAGCCACCACACCTGGCCTTGTATTATTTCTGACAACTGCATGGGAATTCATGATTATCTTAATAAAATTTTCAATTAAAAAATAAGCAAACTGTAGTATAGCAAAGTGCTCCAAGAGAGATAAGGCCAGAAAGGTTTCTCTTCTACCACCCTCCCTAGATTTGGGTACTTACCTACAATAAGATAACAAAAAGAAGGGGTTCTGTTTGTTATTGTTTGTAACATAATTCAAGTCATAAAAACTGTCAGATGTGTAACATAAGATAGTTAAAGTGATAGTGAGAAGTCAATCATTGTAAGTTTGAAAGATTGATTGCCTTGTAGATACTCTTCTCTGAAGCCTAAAACAGAATCCTTAGAATCCATATTAGAACTCAACGCTTCTCCCTTGTTTCCAACCTCCACAGTCAATCCTCTGTCCAGGAGCAGAAACCAACCTTGCTGGGAGTGCCTGAGTACACAGTAGTGTCAGACACCAAGGGAGATGGGATTTCTAGGGAGATAAGTTCTCAGAAAGGAGAGAATATCTAGGGGTGTGGTATTGAGGAGTCATGAGAGTAAATGAAGATTTCAAGACTATTGGAGAGGGGAAGAAGGAGAATCTCGACCTAGTACAGTGTGGGTGTAAGGGCAGGAATTATCACATGATGTACCCCATGAGTCAAAAGTGAAAACTCCACAACAGAGAAAGACACTTGTGGACAAGTTGACTAGGCCAAAGTCACTCCCAAATTTCTACCACCCTGGACTCTGAGTTTGAAAAGAAATTTTGATCCTAAAGATAAAGATAAATTTAATATTCCCTGGGATTTGGGCCTCATTACTAACAGCAGGAACATTTTTATTGCTCTGTTGTCCTTCCATCCCAATAATAACAATATAGGGCTGGGGTTATAGAGGTAAGTAACTGAGAGCAGGGGAAAATGGGCAATTGATTATGCTCTGAGGTTTCCAATCTGGGAGAGCTTCACAGAATCAGTGACATCAGAAATAGGTCCTAAAGAGTAGGAAAGAGTTTGCTAGGTGGCACCTTAATCTTAGGTGTCAGCTCAGGCAGTTGAAGTCAAAATATTATCAAAAAGAGGTCACACTAAGCCGTACATCTTAATTTGAATGTACTTCATTGGTTACAATCACCTGAAAATCCAGAAAAACATAAGAGAAATGAGGAAGGAGATGGAAAGAACAGTTGACCAAGTATACTTATTGTCCTCAAATATAAAATGGGATGAATAATTATTTTTCCATACAGAATCTTAAAAGCAATGAAAGAAATATTGTATATAAAGCATTTGACCCAATCTTAAGGCCATGGTGAACACCAAAGAAATAGCAATAATTTTTTTCACTGGTTACTCTGTTATGTCATTGATACCTTATACAGAAGGCTCCAGATTCACATCAAAAAGTGTCTCTAGCAAATGTTCATTTGGGAGCTCTACAACACAGCCTCTTTTCTCTAATCCTTTCATAGCTAATTACCCAGATGTAATGTTCAAGTCTAGGGTGCTCCATTGTTGTGAAACCTACAAAAATATGAATAAAAATGAAAACGCCTGGAGGGTGGGAAGAAATTGGGGTACATGTGGGATTATCGGCCACCTAAATTTAGTTATTAAGAAATATCAGATACCAAACTTCATCCCATAGCTAGCTAACAATTTCAAGAGAGTCTGGAGGCTGGCTTCAGAGTTTGACACTGCCTCAGGAAAAACTCTGTTTTCCTCACTTCAATCCTTCCCACATGCCTTAGAAATTCTTTTGAATCTTTCTTTTGTACTGAGAGGTTTAATTTTGAACTGAATAGGTGGTAAGGTTTTACATCGTACACTACATAAAATTATGGTATATGGTAAATGAAGCACCCATTTAAAATAGAGAAAATGAGGGTTATTCCCAGCAACTCTTAGAAAGTGAAACAAAAACAAGAGCAAAAATAGCAGTGAAAAAGGAAAACAAGAAAAAAGTAAACCTCCCTCTGTATCAAGGTAAAGATACATGGAAAAAGGAAGACAACATACAAAAAGAAACCTGTGAATTTTGAAGCAACCAGAACAAAACAGAAATGGCAGAGAATGGCCCACTTTGATTTCTCAAGGGGTTTCATCACTCCCTATTTCAGTATGGCGACCACGAGATAGTAGGTAGTCTCATTCTGGGAGCTTATTCTAAAATGAAGACCCAAATCCAAAATAAGTGTTACTAGTCTACAGTATTTTTCAAATCAAAAGGACAACTCTGGAAAAAGTTCCAGATTTTGAAGTAATGCAAAAGATTAGTTTAGGATTCCATCTGTGTGGAAGCCCCAAAGCCTAAAACGACTTCTGAATAGTTACCCAGATTCTCATCACAGTCAGCAGTCTAAATCAGGAGATGAGCTGCAAGTAGAAAATGATGAAGATGAACCAATGGACTCTTCAATGGACTCTGGCCAGTTATGGGATCTCATTAACTCTGTTTCTGTGAGGTTTTCTATATCAAACACTTCTGTATTGTTCTTAACATCATCACCCGAATACCCATCGTTATAATCCCATACTTGAATTATTACAAAGGACTCTTAAATCTTCCCTAATTACCCTGTTTCTTTCTACCCATCAAAATCCATCAGGACCCCACTGTCATATTAACCATTATAAAAGATCAATAGAATTTGTTCACCTCTCTATTCAACAACCTTTATACAGGTTAATTCCAAGCCTTAAATCCTGATGTTCCTGGACCCACAGTCTGGGTTTGGATTACTCCAAATCCCAAATGTTGAAATCTCGAAAGATGAAAATCCCTAAAGTCTCTTAGAGACTACCTCTGTGCATCTACTCGTAATCTATCCTTGTAGTATGATTTTTTATTTTTCATATGTCATATGTTTGCAGTTTTTTCTTTTTTACTCTTTTAAGTTTTTCCACTATGATTTTAAATTGTCAGCATGTTTTACTATTCACTATGCTATCTATTTCACCTTTGCGTCATTTCCAATGCCGTAGGTATACATTGTGTTAAGACTTTTAAAGAGTTCTAATTCACTTTATGCATTTTTTTGTAAATTTGACTACATGATAGTGCATTAGGCTAATGTTGACTTTGTGTGTAAGCATTGTGTACATATCTAAAAACACTGAAATTTCCTCAATAAATGAAGAGATGTCCTTTTTGTACATTTGTATTTGTAAAAAATATAATTTCTCAAGATATCAGCTCTTTGGGCAACTGCATATGCAGTGACCCACCCAGGTTTTTGATCGATTTCTTTAAAAGACAGTTTGTCACAGTATCTCAGATGACTGAAATTAGAAGCTGGGTACACATCATTATCATGATATGTGCTTATACATTTCCCTTTTTGAACTATTTATTCATGAATATGGTTCATTTGCTCATAATTGTTATACCAGTGTGGCTGTCGTTAGCACACCTGACTGTTTATGCCTGCAAAAGCGTGAATGCTATTATCACCTATTTTATTGTGCAAAGTAGTCTATGAAGTGTTCTGTCATATTTTTGTGTTTCTCAAATAAATTCCTCTTTTAAAGTATAAATACATTCTTTTTCTTTTTTTGAGAGGGAGTCTTGCTCTCTCGCCCAGGCTTGAGTGCAGTGGTGCGATCTTGGCTCACTGCAACCTCCGCCTCCTGGGTTCAAGTGATTCTCCTGACTCAGCCTCCCAAGTAGCTGGGCCTACAGGCATGCCACCATGTCGGCTAACTTTTATATTTTTAGTAGAGACGGGGTTTCACCATGCTGGCCAGGCTGATTTCTAACTCCTGACCTCACAATCTGCCTGCCTTGGCCTCCCAAATAAATACATATTTTTATAAGAGTTTCGCAATTATTTTGTCCGAATTGTATTTTTGAGATTTTGATCTTTCAGGATTTCAACAGTTGGGATTATGATATTTTGGATTGTGTCTTTTGGGATTATGATCAGCTCACTTCAATCTGACCCCAAGATGACAATCCAATCGATTCCCTATATTCAGTCTTTCATCCACACCACAGAACCTTCTGTGCATACTGCACTGGGCACTTGAGTTACATTTGAGATCAAAGGGTCACTGCCTCTCATGTAGTCTATATTCTGGTTCCAAAAGACAGACAATAAATAAGTAAACATTTACATAAACCAGACAATTTGAGGCCATCAAGAAAATAAGCCTGATGCTCACATATTATCCCTCCATTTCTCCTCCTTATTCCCATCTCAGGCTCTATGCACAATCTCTCTACTTCTATTCATTTAGTTGAATCTTACTCACCCTTCAAGAACTAGCTGGGTCGTCCTTCTTCCACGAAATGGTTCCCCTCCTTCCCAGTGCTTTGCCACTTTTCTCTCCTCTCAGGTTTCAGACTTGTCACGCATTGCTTCACAGACCCCTTGAGCAACTCTTTCACCTGAACATATGGGGCTTTCAAATAAGGAGTTATGAAGAAAACCCCTGTGGCTAAAAGCACAGGTGAAATTGATTGCTTTACCTGGCTATATCTCTGTATTATATCTTTCTACCGATTTAGATGGGTAGAGAACATGTGGCTTACTCTCTTGAATTTCTCACAACCCTAACCACCAAGAATTGGACTTCTAATTATGCTACCCAATTACTCTGTACATGAATAGAAAATAGAGATCTTATGAGATAGTGTGACATATTTATTTTACCTTTTTGAGACAGGGTCTCACTGTCACCCAGGCTAGAGTGCAGTGGCATAACCACAGCTCACTACAGCGTCTACCTCCCGGACTCAAGCAATCCTCCTACCTTAGTCTTCCAGGTAGCTAGAACTACAGGCACACACCACCATGCCTAGCTAACTTTTTTTTGCCAATTTTTGTAGAGGTGAGGTCTCACTATGTAGCCCACGCCAGTGTTGAAATCCTGGGCTAAAGTAATCCTCCCACTTTGGCCTCCCAAAGTGCTAGGATTACAGGTAGGAGACTGGCCTGGGTTAGAGAGTATGATATAATAGAGGGGAGATCAGGTAAGATACAGAAGACAGCCATCTTGTCCTAACTTTGCATCTACTTCATCCTGTAATTTTTTTTTTTTTTTTTTTTTTTTTTTTTTTGAGACGGAGTCTCGCTCTGTCGCCCAGGCTGGAGTGCAGTGGCGCGATCTCGGCTCACTGCAAGCTCCACCTCCCGGGTTCACGCCACTCTCCTGGGTAGCTGGGACTACAGGCCACTCCCCCACCGCGCCTGGCTAATTTTTTGTATTTTTTTAGTAGAGATGGGGTTTCACCGTGGTCTCGATCTCCTGACCTTGTGATCCGCCCGCCTCGGCCTCCCAAAGTGCTGGGATTACAGGCGTGAGTCACTGCGCCAGGCCCATCCTGTAATTTTTTACAAGTAAGTTTCCTGAATTTCATTCATGCAACTGGAAAGAAGGGGAGGTAGATTATAATGGCCATGTTCTAAAGAATTTTAAAATTCTAGAGACATCGCAGGCCACTGCAGGTAGAGAGGAAGGTTGAACAGTGAAGGCTGTTGGTCAGTTACTTGTTTCAACAAAATTTCTAAAGAAAGAATTTTGCCAATTAAAAAAAAAAAAAAAGTGGGCCGGGCGCGGTGGCTCAAGCCTGTAATCCCAGCACTTTGGGAGGCCGAGACGGGTGGATCACGAGGTCAGGAGATCGAGACCATCCTGGCTAACACGGTGAAACCCCGTCTCTACTAAAAAAATACAAAAAACTAGCCGGGCGAGGTGGCGGGCGCCTGTAGTCCCAGCTACTCGGGAGGCTGAGGCAGGAGAATGGCGTGAACCCGGGAGGCGGAGCTTGCAGTGAGCTGAGATCCGGCCACTGCACTCCAGCCTGGGCGACAGAGCCAGACTCCGTCACAAAAAAAAAAAAAAAAAAAAAAAAAAAAAAAAAAAAAAAAAAAAAAGTGAAAATCCCTAGAATTACCACCAAATATCTTTTACCTGCCAATCTCAATGACTGAATTGTTCAAACACACATATTAAAGTAACTTGGAAGAACACTCCAACACATGTCCCCAAACTCTCAGTTCATCTATGAAACTGTCCAGATAACCCATTAGATATTTCTTGCCTTTGCGTCTTACTTTTTCTTTACATTAAGAATAAATTTCTCCTTTTCCTAGTTTTCTATTTCTTCTTAATTAACAGCAATTATGCATTGTCCTTCCAACTAACAACTGGCATAGCTCAAATTTCTACTGTGATTTCTACATTTAACACTGCCTCTGAAAATAGCTTTATTTCCATTGAGGGGTCCAATTCATTAACATTCATACAATGGGTTCGTTTTTAAATCTTTTTCTCCCATCCTTTAAGGCAGAAACTCAAGCTAAGTGGAATCCTGTTTTCAGGATACCAGTTATAGTGTATGAATTTAAAGACATCCATTAGCCTGCCATATTTGGTTTCTATAGTAAGCAACCAGGAAGCGAACTTATAGGAATTAGACATGAGACCTAACAGGAATTTAATTAACTCCCTGTCTCTGTTTCTTTTGTCTAGCTCTGTTCTATTTTGATCCTTGAAGGATCCTCAGCTAAAGACCAAAGCTTATGTTCTCTTAGCCTTGAAGAATAGTAGAGATTGGGCACACTATGTATGGTTTGGCTAATCCTGGGAACTACTGAAAAAGTTTAGAAAAAAAAAAAAAAAACAGTTGCAATTTTTACAGGGATTATAATCTTACAGACTCATTAATAACATCTCTATGAGACTAGTGCTTTGACTCAGGTAAGGATAAAGTCTTGAATAGATTTTTATCTTTTTTTAACAGTAGCCACCATTTTCAGGAATGAATAGATTTCTAAATCAATTTTTGTGAGAGTCCAGACACAGAGAAAAGACAGAGGGATTCCACTGACCATGGTGATAGGAACTGGGGATGTTAAAATGAGGTGGCAAACAGAAAAAACACACATCTGGGTGGCCCTTTCTTATGGCCATATTTCTGGGAAAATATAGTGATATAAATTTCCTAGTATTTCAATTAAATGCATTTAATCACTAAAATTAATGTCAATCTTTTATTTTTTAATATTAAAAAATATATTACTTCCCAGTCTGTATACTTACAACATCCAAATTGTACCTATTAAGATTCAAACAGCCATATTTAGAATAAATTTGAATCCACCCAAATTCTTCATAGGGCTTCCCCACCTCCAAACATCCTTACACCCTATTTCTATGCAACGAAACAACATATATTCCAGCATTGATGAAGGTACATAAATTTCTTTGGAAGTACCCCATTCCCATTATATCCAGTCTCAATTGGTTAGTTCCCAAAATGCCCCTTGTAAAAAACTTCATTAAGAAGTGAACTGAATATTTGAAGGACCTTAGATGCCATCCAATTAATCCTGTCTTTCACTATCTTGTTTTGGGCTAGAAGATAGAAAGACATTTTAGCTGTTCTAAACCCTCTGACCTAGAAGATAGAAAGACTTTTTAGCTGTTCTAAACCTTCTCTACAACTTGGTCATCCAGAAAACAAAGTCCAGAGAAATCTTGCTAGAGTTCAACTCTCATCAGGTAATATTATTGATCAAAATTTTGACTGATACTTCACTGTCTGATAATTCAGAACCACACTTCTTTTTTTTTTTTTTTTTTTTTTTTTTTTTTTTTTTTTGAGGCGGAGTCTCCCTCTGTCGCCCAGGCTGGAGTGCAGTGGCGCGATCTCGGCTCACTGCAAGCTCCGCCTCCCGGGTTTACGCCATTCTCCTGCCTCAGCCTCCTGAGTAGCTGGGACTACAGGCGCCCACCACCGCGCCCGGCTAATTTTTTGTATTTTTAGTAGAGACGGGGTTTCACCATGGTCTCGATTTCCTGACCTTGTGATCCGCCCACCTCGGCCTCCCAAAGTGCTGGGATTACAGGCGTGAGCCATTGCGCCCAGCCAGAACCACACTTCTTAGTGTGGCATTCAAGGCTCTCTCGGCTTGGTCTCCACATTTCCCCTCCATACTTATTGATCATTGCATCTACTCCTGCACGCCTTACAGGACAGGAAGTTAATGAAGTAGGCAATTGGACTACTGGAGTTCTAAAACTCCTTTAAAATAGTCTGAACAAAAAATTCAGGCTAATATTTTAGGATAATTTTTCGTAAGAAGAGTTCATACTTTACATAGGATTTTATTTACTAACTTATGAGCATCTTGGGAGAATATTTGACCTGAACAGTTTTGTGACAACCATATAGATACAAAGACAACTGATGGTCTGAGAACATCTCAGCACTTTTGTGAGGAAAACAGTCCAATCTGAGGTCCATTAGCCGCTAAAAAGAAAAACGGAAGAGAAATAGAAACATAAAAAGTCAGCAAATTGGGAAATGGTTCACAGAGTGGTTTAAATGGCAAGTCTGGATATTCCATTTCTTACTAGCAATAACCACAAAATGACTTGCATTTATTGCATGTGCACTGTTTCCAGGTACTATACTACCAAACCTGTGAAGTACCATTGTTGTTTCTCTGTTTTACAAATGGGGAAATTCAGACTTAGAAAAGGCAAATTACTTTGTCAAAGCCAGGTAGCAGCTAAGTCACAGAGCTAGGACTGCAACCTAAACTATGTTACCTTCAAAGCCAGTGGGCCTTAAAAACACCACACTATCTTACCTTGCACTGGTCATATGCACACTAGGAAGACAGATAAATCCAGTTGCCACTCCAACCTCACAGAGTCTCATATGTATTGCAATCTTGAATTTCTAATGCGCCTTTTCTGATAAAAGTTTAAAAGAGCTTCACTTAGATTCCCCAAATCTTTCTCCTCCAATCCTCAATTTCTTAGTTCTTGGAGGCTGAGACAACAATGCCTCCTCTCACAATACAAGTTTCCTTAGCAGAGGAAGAAGCTAAATAAATCCACCTTCCCTTTCCTGGTTACTGTCTCTCTCTCCGCTGGGAAACTACGTTAATTTAATTAACTTGTGTTCCTCTAGACAGGGCTTCGGTTTTGCTTGTTAAGCCTAGTCATTCATGAGGTAGGACAATTTAATCAACAGGATTGCCCTCAAAAACCCCCAGAAATCAAAAACCAAAAACCTTTTTCTTGATTTAAAAAATGATATACCCACTGGTAGAAATTTGAAAATTATGAGGAAGCACAAAAAAAGGAAATAAAAATCTGTAACTACTGTTACAATTACAGTGCATAATTCTCTTTTTTCTAGGCATAAGCAATATATATCTTTAAAATAACTTTTATCATGGAAAAATTCAAACACACACAAAAATAGGTAGACCAGTGCAAAAAGATCCAATACACCCATCATTCAGTATAACTAGTAACTCATGGCCAATCTTGTTTCATCTATATTCCTACAGTTTCCCCTTTCTCCAGGTTACTCTGAGGCCAACCCAGACATCATCTCATTTCAATTGTAAATATTCCATTATATATCTTTATAAAGCAAATACACTTTTCATTAATCATAATGTAATACCATTATTTCATCTACAAACTTAACGATGGTTTATTAATATCATTAAATAGCCGTATTTAACGTTCATATTTCCAACTGTCTCCTAAATATTTTCTTAGGTTACTTGTTTGAATCAGGATAAAATTTAGGTCCACGCATTGCTATTGGTCAGTTTGTCTCCTAAATCTTAGTTATTCAAAGTGTAGCTGATGGGCCAGTGACATTCCTGGAAACCCGTTAGAAATGATGAATCTCAGCCTCCCCCATCCTCAGACCAACTAAAGCAGAATCTGCATTTCCACAAGATCCCAGATGATTCACATGCACATTAATTAAAGTTTAAGGATCATTGGTTTAGTGTGAAATCTCTTCTAATGTGGAGTTTCCTACTCCCTCTCACTTCAGCTTTATTCTTTGTAAGATATTTTTAGAAGAATCTAGGTTGTCTCCTGGAGTTTCCCACAGTGTGAATGTTACTAATTTAATCTCTTATGATATTACTTAACATGTTCCTCTGTCTCCTGCTTCTAATATAAATTGGTAATCACATCTAAAGTTTTGCTCAGGATCAGTTGTGATTTTTTATGTAGGAATAAACATAAGTTTTGGTGTGGTCTTTGCACCAGAAGCCCATCTAATCTGGTTCACCCATTTTATGATGTTAGTGACATTAATGATCATTCTGTAGATCTATTATTTCATTATGTATTGTAAATGGCTTGATGCTTTCCTCATTTACTGCCTGAAGATGTCTAAAAAGTGCATCTTTTCCATGTGAGTAATTTGATTCCTTTGAGGTATACCGTGTACATGCAAGACAAGATGAATGCTTGATTCTTTCCTTTGTTACTTTCCAAAATAATTTGTTCCCAATCATACTAAGGATGACCAGTGATTGATTTCATTTTTAGCACTCCTAGGTACTCATGGTTTTAAACATATCTGATGTTTTCCAATCATTATAGCCATTATATTTGTTAGTGCCCAAATCCTTGCATCATTGGCCAGCAGGAGCCTCTTTCACTTGGCTCCTCAGTCTTTTTGACATATTCTCAACAGCCTTTGTAATTTGTTCTGTTTTCTGACATGGCAAGACGATGGTCACTTTCAGTTCATGCATTTTCTACTTCAGACCTGGATCAGAAATTCCTCCAAGAAGTGCAACTTACTAAACGATGATCATTTTCTCTGGCCTTTTTCAGAGGACAGATTTACTAAAGATGTTTTGTTTTGTTCCCAAATAAAGTCATCCTCATTCAAACTGATATTTACAAATCAAATTCAGGTCATGATTTTATTTAAACTCATCTATCACAGCTGTTTTTCGTTTCTCACACACAAAATACTCTGCATCTCAATGACTAACATAATTCCTCATTTGACCCTGATGATAGACATTTAGGTTGTTGCCAGTCCTTTGCTATTATAAATACTGCTGCAATGAATGGCCATTTGCCTGTATCTTTTTATAGTGCTGCCAGTTTATCTTTGGGATGAGTTTGAAGAAGTGACCCTGTATGAAATGATAGGCAACACATATATTAATGAGATCATATTATAATGCAAGATATATTTCTGCATAATTTTACATAGTGAATATTTTCCTATGTCATTAATGACTCTTCTACAGTTTCATTTTTGACAGCTAAGAGATAGTCTATTTATTCTTTATTACTGAACATCCAAGCTGTTTTCTATGGATCACAATTTTAAACGCCTTAATGACTATCTGTATAGATAAACCACTTGCATCAAGTGTTTCAAACGTACTTAGTGATGCGCTAGTTTCCACCCTGGCTTGATAAAACTGCTTTGAACAACCTTTTACACTAAGTAGGTATCAGTCATCACATGCCGTAGATAAGGCAACAAGGGGATTCAAAAAGTACTTTCAAAAAATGCCCAGTGGTTACAGTTGTGTAACTGCCCAGTGGATTCTCCTTGCCTACTGCCCAGATAGTGCTGATTTATCAAGACAGGATAATTGCAATAGAGAAAAAGTTTAATTCACATTCAGCTGGCTAAATGGGAGACTGGAGTTTTATTACTTAAATCAGCCTCTCTGAAAATTTGGAGACTGGGTTTTTTTAAGGATAACTTGGCAGGTAGGGGACCAGAGAATGAGAATAATTGATTGGTTGGGGTAGTAGACAATATCATAGATCAAAGTGTGTTCTTCTTGCTGTCTTCTGTTCCTGGGTGAGATGGCAGAACTAGCTGAGCCAGATTACCGGCCTGGGGTGGTATCAGCTGGTGCATCAGAATTCCGGGTCTGAAAAATATCTTGAGCACTGACCTTAGTTCCTACAGTATTGATGTTATTCCTAGGAACAACTGGAGAAGTTTGGAATCTTGCGGCCTCTGGCTGCATGACTCCTACACCGTAATGTGTTAGTCCTACAAAGGCAGTCTGGTCCCCAGGCAAGAAAGGGGTTTGTTTCAGGAAAGGGCTGTTATCATCTTTGTTTCAGAGTTAAACTATAAACTAAGTTCCTCCCAAAGTTAGTTCAGCCTACACTCAGGAATAAGTACGGGCAGCTTGGAGGTTAGAAGCAAGATGGAGTCAGTTAGGTCAGACGCCTGTCACTGTCATAATTTTCTCACTGTTACGATTTTTGCAAGGGTGACATCAGTTGGAATGAATACTGGACTAAGAGCAACATCTGACCTCAACTTTGTCACTATTTCTGACTGATAAGTCTAGTCCACACCGGTTAGACTAGTGACTTTTTAAAATTTTCCTTTAGCTTTAAATATACATATAATTCTAACAAATTTTGTATGTTTTAGTGTCCTCTAAGTAATTAGAAGTCAGGGCTGTTACTCTACCTATCTATTCTGTTTTTTATTCCACTAAGCATCTAATATCATGTGTTTATTGTGGCAAGCTTTATTACCTTCATGCTGAATTAACTTTTTAGACTCCTTTCTGGCTGCTGAACTAGAATGTACGGCTCTGAGGCTAGAAGAGATGCATGCCTAATTTAAGTCCTACAAATATTTACTGACTGCCTCTTATTTACCAGGCATCCAGCTAGTTTAAATCTAATTTTTAGATAAATTAGGTTTGTTAAGGAGTACATTTGCTTTAAAATATATAGTCTAAACACTGTCCCTTGAAATCTCCTTTCTTTGCCACCTAATGATAGTAGAGGTATATGTGAGATGTACTTAATTAAAACTAGGTCACTGTGACTGGGTGAACACCAGTAACAATCTTCAAATCCGTATTCATCTACCAGAGAGATTTACCTTTAACATAATTTCTAATTATGTCCCTGCTTTCAATGATGCGTCTGGAGCATTAACTGGAAGAGGAGACAGAATAATAATCTGCGGACTTTAATAAACATGTTTCTAGTTTTCTCTGATGTTCTTTGAAGGAGACCCAATTTAGAAGTGGCCTGCATAGATGTCAAAGACACAAGTCACACCTTAATCAACAGCCACCTTTACTACTCTTCTCCTCATAGTCTATCAGAGGATACTTTATTTTGTCCTTTAAGGAAAAAAGGAAACAAAGAAAGAAAGAGAAAAAGGAGTAGCCTCGGGGCTGAATTCTTCTATGGGGAAAAAAAATAGATAAATGGAAGCTGGCACTGCTATAGGCAAAGCATTGGAGAAAGTTTTCTCTCATGTATTACCTGAAGGCAAACATCTCCTAACTCCTATGAGCACAGAGATATTTTTGGCTCCCTGTCACACACAACAGGGACAGGGTGGGCTTAAAACAGCTTCCTTTTGGACCACACCTATAAACTGAATGAGTGAAAAAATAGAAAAACTGGCACACTGTCCAGGTTTCCTGGTCTAAACTACATTTCAGGTGCAAGAATCAAGCCCAGCTCTCCATTTTGAGATTAAGGATAATGCAAAGTCCAGTAACCCTGAATGTGTATTTATAACTTAATATAGAATTATATACTCAATAAATCAGAATAATTCAAGAGTTAATATTAGCCTGACAAACAAAAACGTTCCTTCAAGTTCAGGAAAGAGAAAAGAAATGGGATAATGAATATACACATGTATATGATAAAGAAAGGCCTCTGAAAATACATTAATATTGTAGTCAAATAAACATTCTTTGGCCTTTTGCAAAAATGTTTTGAGATATTTAAATATAGAAAGTTCATGTTTAATTGGAATCCAAACATCCAGATGTTTGGTGTTGCACTTCACCTCTGCAAGAAAACAGTAATGGGAATATCAGACTACGGCCCTGAATATGTCAAAACCTCCAATACTAAATAAGCTCTAGACTTATATTCCCAATTTCTTACTTGACAACTCCACCAAAATATATATGATTTGCCTTTGTACTGTGGTCTGAATATTGGTGTCCCTCTCATTTCATATATTAGAACCTGGTTCACACTATGACAGTATTAGGCAGTAGGGCCTTTGGGAAATGATTAAGTTACGAGGGGTCTACCCTCGTGAATGGAATCAGTGCCCTTACAAAAGCAGCTCAGATGAGCTCCCTTGCCCCTTCCATCATGTGGGGACAAAGCTAGACGTCATCTACGAGAAATGGCACTCACCAGATATTGAATCTGCCAGCATCTTGATTTTGAACTTTGCAGGCTCCAGAATTGTGAGCAATAAATTTCTGTTGTTTATAACTACCGAGCTTAAAGTATTTTGTAATAGCAGCCCAAATGCACTAAGGTATCTTGCAAACTGGATTGTTTCCTCTTCTCTATTTCAGTATATGGTACCAACATTCGCCAAGGTACTTAAGTCAAAACCCCAAGAATTAAGGCTGGTTTCATAGGCACATGGCCAGTGGAGTCACACAAGAGTTCGAAACTCAGAGGGTTCTTCATTTAGAGTTTAATGTTCTGTGGTTTAAGTCTTTACATTCTTAATTTTATCTTCTAATTTGTGTTTTATAAATGAAGTTCAATGGGACAAAGGAGCATACTGAGTGCTTGGAGTTTGGCTCACATGTAGTCCTGCCTCTCTCCACCTCACTACCTTTTAGATGGGTTCTCAGCCCCCTGTCTCCTGTTACTGTGCATCCTGGGTCTTTTTCTCCTTCCGCTTCCCTGCCACTGCGAAGTGACAGCTGCCGCCCTCTGGTGGCAGGGCACCATCTGCCCAGGATGGTGACCATGTCACATGGTTGGGGACTGGGGAGTGGTGCTGCATTTTGCTATAGCCCTTCACCTTCAGCAGCAGCCTGGGCAAGGGGAGGGTTGAGAATGAGCGCATACACTCATCACCCTGTGGCGTCTCAGGCATGGCATAGTAGTGGCTGTAAATGCCCCAACTGGCAGTGCCATACTATATGTTCAGCCAGCTACTAGGTAGGGTCAAGCCTTTTGCCCCCCTAATTCAAGTATCAAGTGTGTCCTGGATCAGTGGCTCCAATAACCTTGGGGGTTGCCTGTTTGCTGTGGGCAAGGCAGTGGGCCTGTCGGAAGGGAAGATGGACTTTCCTGTCCCCAGAGGGGTAAAACTTGTAGGTCCTAGAGCTTGCATAAGAGTAAACCCAGCAGTGATTAACTCTGCCCCAATTCAGTCTCTGGGCAAAACCCAAGGGAGTCTGCAAGGGTCTTGACTTTGTCTGGCAAATATCCCTGTGCCCAAGGTAGTGTAATAAAGTAAAATTTATTAGTGTAATAAAGTGTAAAATTTAAGTAGCAAATAAAACACCATCATGACAGAGGGCGAGAGAGACCATGGAAGAAAGCAAACAGTTTCACACTTTAGTACCTTTAATAGCACTTTTTTTTTCACTCCTTGAACAAGGAACCCTGCATTTTGCACTGTGTTTCACAAAGTATGCAGCCAGCCCTGCTAGGGGTCCTCATTTATACACCATATATTTTGTATCTGCAAACTCTGTTGTTTCTACCACCAAAATATATTTCATGTTCACATGTCTCCATTTCTATATCTCTCACCACCCTACTTCTCTAACCTTCCAACTAGCCCTGGCCCAACGGTCTATTCTGCTCACAATATCCAGTGTAATCTTTAAAAAACTTAGTCCTCCAAGCCTCTAGGCTTCCTTTCATTACACTTAGCATGAAGTTCAAAGGCCTTCTCATGACCTACAAAGCCTTGTGTGAACCAAACCCTGCCAGCCTCTCCCCTCTCATCTGTAATATTCCAGCCACAATGGTTTCTATCCTACCACTTGAATACACCAAACTCTTCACCCCTTACCTCCTCCCGACACTGAGACAGCCAGGTGGGAGGGGGTCTCTGGAGAAACTCCAATCAGCCTACCCACTGGGGTGGAGCCTCAGGAAGTTCATGACACTTTCAGCAGAGAGCAGCCTGGCCCCTCCTCTTCTTGTGTGGAACTTGGGATTCTAGCTGAGGGCAGGAAGCACTCTAGCAGGAACTCTGGACTTGTGGAGGATCCCTGTTTCCCCTTTTTTCCCTTTTTCACCCAATAAAACCCTGCTTTACTTACCCTTTAAACTGTCTGCAAGCATAAATTTTTGTGGCCATGGGATGGACAAGAAACCTGTCTTTAGCTGAACTAAGTAAAAGGCCTGCGACAACATCATAACACCTTCCACATCCACCAGCATTTCACATCCCATTCCCTCTGCTCAGAACGACAACCCTCCCCCACCTCTTTCCCCCACACACACTACATGCACTAAAACATGCAGACAGGGTTGGCTCCTTCCCAAACTTCAGGTTTATCCACAAAGAAAACTATTGCACTATGCTTGTTCCTTCCTACCACGAATGCTCATATATACATTTGTTTGTTTAGTTTTTTTTTACTTTTTCTATCTGCCTTCCCCTCTAGTTTATATGTTTCACAAGGACAACCATGTCTGTTTTCTTAACTAACCTATATTGGGTTCTTATATTAGTACCTCCTGCATAGAGCTCAACAACAATTAATCATTAAATAAATAAATATGGTATTTGTTGTACTATCTGGCATAGTGATTTGGAAGCTTTCAAAGTAGGAACACTGGGTATATTACACATCGTTATTCAGTTTGCCAAAAAGTAGACAGCTCCCATCTCTCTCCATGTAGTCAAATATAAATTTGCATATTTATTTTTTTATTTTCAAGTCTCAACCCAGTCACTGGACTATTAAGCAGGGTACTGATGAGTCTTAAGTAATTCATGGGAGAAGGGAAATGCAGTGTTACTTTGGAAATTTAGTAAGCTAAATTTGAGATGAAAGTGAAATTTTCTAGAGGGATAAACTCAAATTCAAACTTCTCTGGGAAAATATTTTCCTCCTTTTTTTCCTCCCTCTCTTCCTTGGTTTCTTTCTTGTTTTTAGTAACAATCCATAATATTCATTTATCAAATTTCATAATGCATTTTAAGAAGGCAAACAAATCTTTTTTAAAATAAAATGCTTAGTAGTGATTTCACCTATAATATTAGTTTCTAGTAAAGGTTTATGTGAAAGGCTGAGTAATGGTTCTCCAAGAATGCTCACATCCCAATCTCTGGGACAAGGGAATAAGTTACCTTATATGGCAAAACAGACTTAGCAATGTGATAACATTAAGGATCCTGAGGTGGGAAGATTAGCCTGGATTATCCAGGTTGACCCAGAAGTAATCAAAAGGTTCTTGTAAAATGGAGGCAAAATGGTGAGAAAGAGATTATAAGAATCTATACTTTTAATTTTGAAGATGGAGGATAAAGAAATGGGCCAAGGGATGCAGATAACTTCTAGAAGCTAGAAAAGGCAAAACAAATTATCTCCTAGAGCATCAGGAAGAAATGCAGGAATAGGAACAGCTCCAGTCTCCAGCTCCCAGTGACAGCGACACAGAAGATGGGTGATTTCTGCATTTTCAACTGAGGTACCGGGTTCATCTCACTAAGGAGTGCCGGACAATCCGTGCTGGTCAGCTGCTGCAGCCCGACCAGCGAGAGCTGAAGTAGGGCTAGGCATTGCCTCACCTGGGAAGCACAAGGGGGAAGGGAATCCCTTTTCTTAGCCGGGGAACTGAGACACACAACACCTGGAAAATCGGGTAACTCCCACCCCAATACTGCACTTTACCAAGGGTCTTAGCAAACAGCACACCAGGAGATTACATCCCACACCTGGCTGGGAGGGTCCCACGCCCGTGGAGCCGCCCTCATTGCTAGCACAGCAGTCTGCGATCTAACCACAAGGCAGCAGTGAGGCTGGGGGAGGGGCGCCCGACATTGCTGAGGCTTAAGTAGGTAAACAAAGCCGCTGGGAAGCTCGAATTGGGTGGAGCCCACAGCAGCTCAAGGAGGCCTGCCTGTCTCTATAGACACCACCTCTGGGGCAGGGCACAGCTAAACAAAATAAAAAGCAGCAGAAACGTCTGCAGATGCAAACGACCCTGTCTGACAGCTTTGAAGAGAGCAGTGGATCTCCCAACACGGAGGTTGAGATCTGAGAACAAACACACTGCCTGCTCAAGTGGGTCCCTGACCCCTAAGTAACCTAACTGGGAGCCATCCCCCATTAGGGGCAGACCGACACCCCACACTTCACATGGCAGGCTACACCCCTGAGACAAAGCTTCCAAAGCAAGAATCAGACAGGTATACTCGCTGTTCAGCAATATTCTACCTTCTGCAGCCTCCACTGCTGATACCCAGGCAAACAGGGTCTAGAGTGGACCTCAAGCAATCTCCAACAGATCTACAGCTGAGGGTCCTGACTGTTAGAAGGAAAACTAAAAACAGGAAGGACACCCACACCAAAACCCCATCAGTACATCACCATCATCAAAGACCAAAGACAGATAAAACCGCAAACATGGGGAAAAAGCAGGGCAGAAGAGCTGGAAATTCAAAAAATAAGAGCACATCTCCCCCTCCAAAGGAATGCAGCTCATCGCCAGCAATGGATCAAAGCTGGATGGAGAATGACTTTGACGAGTTGAGAGAAGAAGGCTTCAGTCCATTAAACTTCTCAGAGCTAAAGGAGGAATTACGTACCCAGCACAAAGAAACTAAAAATCTTGAAAAAAGAATGGAAGAATGGATAACTAGAATAATCAATGCAGAGAAGGCCATAAACGAACTGACAGAGATGAAAACCATGACATGAGAAATATGTGACAAATGCACAAGCTTCAGTAACCAACTCGATCAACTGGAAGAAAGAATATCAGTGATTGAGGATCAAATGAATGAAATGAAGTGAGAAGAGAAGTCTAAAGAAAAAAGAGGAAAAAGAAATCAACAAAGCCTTCAAGAAGTATGAGATTATGTGAAAAGACCAAATCTACATCTGATTCAGGTGCCGGAAAGTGAGGGGAAAAATGGAACCAAGTTGGAAAACACTCTTCAGGATATCATCCAGGGCAACTTCCCCAACCTAGTAAGGCAGGCCAACATTCAAATTCAGGAAATACAGAGAATGCCACAAAGATACTCCTTGAGAAGAGCAACTCCATGACACATAATTGTCAGATTCACCAAAGTTGAAATGAAGGAAAAACTGTTAAGGGCAGCCAGAGAGAAATGTCGGGTTACCTACAAAGGGAAGCCCATCAGACTAACAGCAGATCTCTCAGCAGAACCGCTACAAGCCAGAAGAGAGTGGGGGCCAATATTCAACATTCTTAAAGAAAAGAATTTTAAACCCAGAATTTCATATCCAGCCAAACTAAGTTTCATCAGTGAAGGAGAAATAAAATCCTTTACAGATAAGCAAATGCTTAGAGATTTTGTCACCACCAGGCCTGCCTTACAAGAGACCCTGAAGGAAGCACTAAACATGGAAAGGACCAACCAGTACCAGCCATTGCAAAAACATGCCAAAATGTAAAGACTATCAATGCTAGGAAGAAACTGAATCAACTAACGAGCAAAATAACCAGTTAATATCATAACGACAGGATCAAGTTCACATATAGCAATATTAACCTTAAATGTAAATGGATTAAATGGTCCAATTAAAAGACACAGACTGGCAAACTGGATGAAGAGTCAAGACCCATCAGTTTGCTGTATTCAGGAGACCCATCTCACATGCAGAGACACACATAGGCTCAAAATAAAGGGATGGAGGAAGATCTACCAAGCAAATGGAGAACAAAAAAAACAGGGGTTGCAATCCTAGTCTCTGATAAAAGAGATTTTAGCCATCAAAGATCAAAAGAGACAAAGAAAGCCATTATACATAATGGTAAAGGGATCAATTCAACAGGAAGAACTAACTATGCTAAATATATATACACCCAATACAGGAGCACCCAGATTCATAAAGCAAGTCCTTAGAGACTTACAAAGAGTCTTAGACTCCCATACAATAATAATGGGCGACTGCAACACCCCACTGTCACAGTAGACAGATCAACGAGACAGAAAGTTAACAAGGATATCCAGGAATTGAACTCATCTCTGCACCAAGCAGACCTAAAAGACATCTACAGAACTCTCCACCCCAAATCAACGGAATATACACTCTTCTCAGAACCACATCACACTTATTCCAAAATTGACCACATAATTGGAAGTAAAGCACTCCTCAGCAAATGTAAAAGAAGAGAAATTATAACAAACTGTCTCTCAGACCGCAGTGTAATCAAACTAGAACTCAGGACTAAGAAACTCAATCAAAACCGCTCAACTACATGGAAACTGAACAACCTGCTCCTGAATGACTACTGGGTACATAACAAAATGAACGTAGAAATAAAGATGTTCTTTAAAACCAATGAGAACAAAGATACAACATACCAGAATCTCTGGGACACATTTAAAGCAGTGTGTAGAGGGAAATTTATAGCACTAAATGCCCACAAGAGAAAGCTAGAAAGTTCTAAAATTGATACTCTAACATCACAATTAAAAGAACTAGAGAAGCAAGAGCAAACACATTCAAAAGCTAGCAGAAGGCAAGAAATAACTAAGATCAGAGCAGAACTGAAGGAGATAGAGACCCAAAAAAAAACCCTCCAAAAAATCAATGAATCCAGGAGTTGGTTTTTTGAAAAGATCAACAAAATTGATAGACCACTAGCAAGACTAATAAGAAGAAAAGAGAGAAGAATCAAATAGACACAATAAAAAAATGATAAAGGAGATATCACCACTGACCCCACAGAAATACAAACTACCATCAGAGAATACTATAAACACCTCTATGCAAATAAACTAGAAAATCTAGAAGAAATGGATAATTTCCTGGACACTTACACTCTCCCAAGACTAAACCAGGAAGAAGTTGCATCCCTGAATAGACCAATAAAGGGGCTCTGAAATTGAGGCAATAATTAATAGCCTACCAACCAAAAAAAGTCCAGGACCAGATGGATTCAAAGCTGAATTCTACCAGAGGTACAAGGAGGAGCTGGTACCATTCCTTCTGAAAGTATTCCAATCAATAGAAAAAGAGGGAATCCTCCCTAACTCATTTTATGAGGCCAGCATCATCCTGACAGCAATGCCTGGCAGAGCCACAACAAAAAGAGAGAATTTTAGGCCAATATCTCTGATGAACATTGATGCAAAAATCCTCAATAAAATTCTGGGAAACCAAATCCAGTAGCACATCAAAAAGCTTATCCACCATGATCAAGTGGGCTTCATCCCTGGGATGCAAGGCTGGTTCAACATACACAAATCAATAAACATAATCCAGCATATAAACAGAACCAAAGACAAGAACCACATGATTGTCTCAATAGATGCAGAAAAGGCTTTTGACAAAATTCAACAGCCCTTCATGCTAAAAACGCTCAATAAATTCGGTATTGATGGAACATATCTCAAAATAATAAGAGCTATTTATGACAAACCCACAGCCAATATCATACTGAATGGGCAAAAACTGGAAGCATTCCCTTTGAAAACTGGCACAAGACAGGGATGCCCTCTCTCACCACTCCTATTCAACATAGTGTTGGAAGTTCTGGCTAGGGCAATCAGGCAAGAGAAAGAAATAAAGGGTATTCAGTTAGGAAAAGAAGAAGTCAAATTGTCCCTGTTTGCAGATGACATGATTGTATATTTAGAAAACCTCATCATCTCAGCCCAAAATCTCCTGAAGCTGATAAGCAACTTCAGCAAAGTCTCAGGATACAAAATCAATGTGCAAAAATCACAAGCATTCTTATACACCAGTAACAGTCAAACAGAGAGCCAAATCAGGAATGAACTTCCATTCACAATTGCTTCAAAGAGAATAAAATACCCAGGAATCCAGCTTACAAGGGATGTAAAGGACTTCTTCAAGGAGAACTACAAACCACTGCTCAGTGAAATAAAAGAGGACATAAACAAATGGAAGATCATACCATGCTCATGGATAGGAAGAATCAATATCGTGAAAATGGCCATACTCCCCAAGGTAATTTATAGATTCAATGCCATCCCCATCAACCTACCAATGAGTTTCTTCACAGAATTGGAAAAAACTGCTTTAAAGTTCATATGGAACCAAAAACGAGCCCGCATTGCCAAGACAATCCTAAGTCAAAAGAACAAAGCTGGAGGCGTCACGCTACCTGACTTCAAACTATACTACAAGGCTACAGTAACCAAAACAGCATGGCACTGGTGCCAAAACAGATATATAGACCAATGGAACAGAACAGAGTCATCAGAAATAACACCACACATCTTCAGCCATCTGATCTTTGACAAACCTGAGAAAAACAAGAAATGGGGAAAATATTCCCTATTTAATAAATGGTACTGGGAAAATTGGCTAGCCATAAGTAGAAAGCTGAAACTGGATCCTTTCCTTACTCCTCATACGAAAATTAATTCAAGATGGATTAGAGACTTAAATGTCAGACCTAATACCACAAAAACCCTAGAAGAAAACCTAGGTAATACCATCCAGGACATAGGCATGGGTAAGGACTTCATGTCTAAAACACCAAAAGCAACGGCAACAAAAGCCAAAATTGACAAACGGGATCTAATTAAACTGAAGAGCTTCTGCACAGCAAAGGAAACTACCATCAGAGTGAACAGGCAATCTACAGAATGGGAGAAAATTTTTGCAATCTACTCATCTGACAAAGGGCTAATATCCAGAACCTACAAAGAACTCAAAGAAATTTACAAGAAAAAAACAAACATCCCCATCAAAAAGTGGGCAAGGGATATTAACAGACATTTCTCAAAAGAAGACATGCATACAGCCAACAGAGACATGAAAAACTGCTTGTCATCATTGGCCACCTGAGAAATGCAAATGAAAACCACAATGAGATACCATCTCACACCAGTTAGAATGGCAATCATTAAAAAGTCAGGAAACAACAGGTGCTGGAGAGGATGTGGAGAAATAGGAACACTTTTACACTGTTGGTAGGACTGTAAACTAGTTCAACCATTATGGAAAACAGTATGGCGATTCCTCAAGGATCTTGAACTAGAAGTACCATATGACCCAGCCATCCCATTACTGGGTATATACCCAAAGGATTATACATCATGCTGCTATAAAGACACATGCACACGTATGTTCATTGCGGCACTATTCACAATAGCAAAGACTTGGAATCAACCCAAATGTCTATCAGTGACAGACTGGATTAAGAAAATATGGCACATATACACCATGGAATACTATGCAGCCACAAAAAAGGATGAGTTTGTGTCCTTTGTAGGGACACGGATGCAGCTGGAAACCATCATTCTCAGCAAACTATTGCAAGAACAGAAAACCAAACACTGCATGTTCTCACTCATATTGTTCAGTTTGAACAATGAGATCACTTGGACTCAGGAAGGGGAACATCACACACCAGGGCCTATTATGGGGAGGGGGGAGGGGGGAGGGATTGCATTGGAGTTATACCTAATGTAAATGATGAGTTGATGAGTGCTGACAAGTTGATGGGTGCAGCACACCAACATGGCACAAGTATACATAGGTAACAAACCTGCACGTTATGCACATGTACCCTAGAACTTAAAGTATAATAGTAAAAAAAAAAAAAAAAAAAAAAAAAAAAGGAAATGCAGCCCTGCTGACACCTTGATTTTAGGACTTCTGACCTCCAGAACTGTAAGATAATAAATATGTGTTGTTTTAAGCCACTGCATTTGTGGTACTTTACTATAGCAGCCATAGGAACCTATGGTTTATGGTTAAAGAGAGCTATATAGTTTGTGTAGTTTGTGTTTTGCATAAAAGCATAGCTCAGAGATATTGCAGGTTCAGTTACAGGCTACCTGAATAAAGCAAATATCACAATAAGGTGAATCACAAGAAATTTTTGGTTTCCTAATACATAGAAATGTTATATTTACATGATATTGTAAGTATGCAACAGCATTAGGTATAAAAAATGTACCCTTCATCATTTAAAGAATACTTTACTAGTAAAAAACACTAACTAGCATCTGAGTCTTCAGCAAGTCATAATGTTTTTGCTGGTGGAGAGTCTTGCCTCAGTGTTGATGGCTGATGACTGATCAGGATGGTGGTTGCTGAAAATTAAGGTTGTTGTGGCAATTTCTTAAAATCAGATGACAATTAATTTTGCAGTATCAATTGGTTCTTCTTTCTGTGAAAGATTTCTCTATGGCATGTGATGCTGATTGAGAGTATTTTACCCAAAGTACAACTTCTTTCAAACTTGGAGTCAATCCTGTCAAACCCTGCTGCTGCTTTATCAATTAAATTTATGTAATATCCAAATCCTTTGTTGCCATTTCAACAACATTCATAGCATCTTCACCAGGAGTGGACTCCATCTGAAGAAATCACTTTCTTTGCTTATTTAAAAGAGGCAAATCCTCATCCATTCAAGTTTTATCATGAGATTTCAGCACTTCAGTCACTTCTCCAGGCTCTACTTCTAATTCCAGTTCTCTGGCTAATTCCACCACATCTGCAATTGCTTCCTCCACTGAAGCCTTGAACTCCTCAAAGTCACTCATTAATACTGGAATCAACTTTTTCCCAAGTCATGTTAATGTTGCTCTTTTGACCTCTTTTCATGAATCACAAATGTTCTTAATGGCATCTAGAAGGGTGAATCTATTCCAGAAGGTTTTCAATGTACTTTGCTCAAATCCATCAATGAATCACTATTTATGGCAGATATAGCCTTACAAAATATATTTCTTAAGAAATAAGGCTTGAAATTCAAAATAACTCCTTGATCCATGGGCTGGAGAATGAAGGTTGTATCAGAAGGCAAGAAAACAACATTCATTTCCTTGTAAATTTCCATTAGAGCTCTTGGATGGTCAGGTGCATTGTCAATGAGCAGGAATATTTTGAAAAGAATCTTTCCCCCACTCCCGGCCAAGCTGTAGGTCTTAGCAATAGGCTTAAAATATTCAGTTAACCATGCTGTAAACAGATTTTCTGTTATCCAAGCTTTGTTGTTCCATTTCTAGAGCACAGGCAGAGTAGATTTAGCCTCATTCTTAAGGGTCCTAAAATTTTCAGTATCAGTTAGAAAGTATTGGTTTCAACTTAAAGTCACCAGGTGCATTGTCCCCTGAAAAGAGAGTCAGCCTGATTTTTGAAACAATGAGGCCAGGCATTGACTTCTCCCTATTAGCTGTGAAAGTCCTAGACATCATCTTCCAATAGAAGGCTGTTTCATTCACATTGAGAATCTGTTGTTGGGTATAGCCACCTTCATCGATGATCTTACCTGGATTTTCTGGATAACTTGTGTAGCTTCTCCATCAACACTTGCTACTTCACCCTGCACTCTTATGTTATGGAGATGGCTTCTTTCTTTAAACTTCATTAGCCAACTCCTGCTGGTTTCCAACTTTTCTTCTGCAGCTTCCTTATCTCTCTGAGCTTACATAGAATTGAAGAAAGTTAGGGCCTTGTTATAGGTTAAGCTTTGGCTTAAAGAAATGTTGTGGCTGGTTTGACCTTCTATTAAGACCACTCAAACTTTCTTCATACCAGCAATGAGGCTGTTTCACTTTCTTTTTTTTAACCATTCATGTAATCACTTTGTGAAGAAAAGTTTTTTCTTCAAAAACCTTTCCTTTGCATTAACAACTTGGCCAACTGGTGCAAGAGCCCAAGCTTTTAGTCTACTTGGCTTTAGACATGCCTTCCGTGCTAAGCTTAATCATTTTTAGTGTTTAAAGTGAGAGATATGTGACACTTCCTTTCACTTGAATACCTTGAGACAATTGGAGACCATTAATTGGACCATTTATATTGTTGTGACTCAGGGAATAGGAAGGTCTGAGGAGACAGAGAGAAGTGGGGGAATAGCTGGTCAGTGGAGCAATCAGAATGCACATAACATTTCTCTGTTAAGTTCACTGTCTTATATTGGCAGGGTCCCAAATCAATTACAATAGTAACATCAAAGATCACTGACCAAAAATTACCAAAACAGGTAAGATAGTGCTGAAAAAGTTTGAAAATTTGTGAAAATTAATAAAATGTGACACAGAGACACAAAGTGAGCACATGCTCTTGGAAAAAATGGCACCAATGGACCTTCTAGACACAGAATTGCTACAAACTTTCAATGTTTAAAACACAGTATCTGTGAAGCAGAATAAAGCAAAGCACAATAAAACTAGGTATGCCTACAGATGAAAAAAAAAGCAAAACAAAAAAATCCCCTTGGCTATTTTCTAAACTTGCCTATTGATAAGAGTCATGTGGGGAATTCACTGAAAGCACAAACATCCCTTGCATCTTCTATAGATATTCTGTTTCACTAATTCTAGTCTAATATAGGAAATGAAGCTCATGAAAGTGAGATGATGTACTGAGGGCCAAAATGATGAGAGCTGGACTGGAGCAAAATGGATTCCCCAAGCCACAGTAACAAGGATTACTGTTCTATACTTAGTTATGTATTATAATAAAATGTCTTTTACAATGGATGTGAAAAGGGCCATATAAACAATTACATGGTTTAGAGCATACTATAATTTTTAAAAATTAACATAGTGTCATAAATAAAAGTGGGAGAGGAGCTATGCAAGATTAAGAGTTTTAAGGACCTGTCATAGACTAAATGTGTGCCCCCAAAATATTCATATGTTGATGCCCTAATTCTCACTGTGGCTATAGTTGGAGGAGGGCCTCTAAGGAAGTAATTAAAGTTAAATGAGGTCATAAGAGTGGGGTCCTGATTTGATAGGATTAGTGTCCTCAGGAGAAGAGATACCAGAAAGCTTGTTTTCTCTCTGTCTATGCATGTGAACCAAGGAATGGCCATTGCAGGCATAGTGAGAGGGCAGCTATCTACAAGCCAGGCAGAGAGCTGTCACCAGAAACTGATGCTGCTTCAGTTAGATCTAGAACATCCAACCTCCAGAAGCATAAAGAAGTAATTCTTTTTTGTTAAACCACACAGTCTATGGTATGTTGTGATGGCAGCCAGGCTGAATTGTATAGGTCCGTAACAATCAGATGCCTGTGTTGTCCTGCATTAGATGCTGATTTAAGCAAGCCAATCTTAAAGGACATTTCTGAATTAATTGGCAAAAATTTTAATGTAGCATGGGTACTAAACGAGATGAAAATTCATTGGAATGGAAAAGTGTAGATTATAGGAGGAAAATACACAGATCACAAAACAGTATGTATAATATTATCTTACGCTATAAAATATACATGTATATGTGTATGTTAGCACGTATGCTATGATTTGAATGTCACCTCCAAAACTTTTGTTGAAAGTTCACTGCTGTTGTGATAGTATTAAGAAGTTAGATCTTTAAGAGGTGATTAGGTAATGAGGACTCTGTCCTCAGGAATGTCTGTGTTGAGAAAGTAGGCTCCTGATAAAAGGATAGGTTTGGAATGTCCCCAGTTCTCTGTCTGTCTCAAATATTTACTTGCACTTCTGCCACGGAATGACCGTAGCAAGAAGGTGTTCACTTGACCAGATGCCAAGCAGACACTGTACTATGCTCTTGGACTTCTCAGTCCCTAGAACCATAAGCCAATTGAACTACTTTTCTTTATAAATTACCCAGTCCATGGTATTCTGTTATGCAGCAGAAAACAAACTTAGGCAGTGTGCATACATGTATATTCACACACATATGTATAACGTGTGTGTGTGTGCACCTGAAAAGATATACACTAACGTGCTATGGTTTGGATCTTTCAGTGGTAGAAATGTTATTTTTAATTTTGCTCCTCTGAGTATTCATTAATTTTCTACAATGCATATGTACTGCTTCCATAAAAATTAAATATCATTTAACATAATTGATGGTAAGTCCTTCTATAAGAAAAAAATTCTGTCAGTTTATAGAATGCTTTGATCTTCTTCACACCTTACCCCAGTTTCCACTGTCACACCTTTCTCCCAGTGTACCAACTACAATTATGATCAATGGTTTTCTGTAGGGAGAGCTACTAACAGATACTTTGCCTGATTAAAAAAGGGAAGACAGCAAGTATCACTTGCCTATTGGGTCCCAAAATTCCATTCATTTATAGCTGAAGCAACTCATGATTCAATCCAACTAATTCAAATGAATCTTTCTAGGTGAATTAAATCAACCTCCCTATGAAAATATTCCTCTAAATATTAAAGAGAATAATGCCATCTTCTGGTCTGACAATTCAGAAAACCATCAAGCATGGAAATGAAGAGCTATAACTGAAATACAACTTTTTTATTTTATTCCATTCAACAGCCTTTGTTGAGCTTCTAATGTGCTCAAAGTCCTAGGCTTAAACACTTCACTCCCTGCTACCTGAAATGTTATATTCTTTTTCCCTCACCAACTATGTGAATTTTACCTCTTCTTAAAGACCCTATTCTCATGCCAAGTTTTCTAAGAAGCCTTCTTTGACTTCCCCAGTCCAGAGCAAACATCCCCTGCCTCCGAAAGCATAGGGTGCTTTGGGGCTCTGTGACTGAATACATACAAACATTGAGCGCTCTGTTATTTAAACATGTTTAATTCTCCCCCTAGAAGATTGTAGGATGCTGTGTGATAGAGTCTTTAAAAAAAATTCTTGGTTTTCTCCACAGTGTTTTACCCTTGGTAGACACTGAATAAATGTTTGTTGATTAACTGACAAATTTGGGATTTGCCTTTCTCTTGGTCCAAAACTGTGAGAGTACAGTTAATAGTTATTGAAATGGATGCCAACTCTCTAAACATGGTAATAATTCCTTTTTAAAGAGTCTTGGATTTTACTCTATTTTTTCAACTGGTTTTAAAAAGGGAAGGGCTGGTTTGTTAATTTACAATACAAAGAAGAAATCTTTTCCTTCTAGTCTGTGCCAGATGGGCTGAAATAGCGAGAATTGAAGGTTTCCACAGTCATGCACCAGGTGACAAAATAAAAGCTTTTTCCAAGCAGTAAAACTGTTCTTTCTCTGCAGAGAAAGTGACTTAAGAAGCAAGAATCAGCCAGCTAAAAGCTGTATCTTTGCCCCCACTTTCCCAGTGCCGAGCCAAGAATAGGAGGTACTAGAGAGGTGCAATTTTGCCAAACCCCTGAGAAATTAGGCAGTTGCTGCTGGAGATGTAAGAGCATAGATGACATTTAATTGAGAAATTGCCTGATTTTCCATCAGTATGATAAAAAAATAACAATGTGAAATTGTTGGACCTTGATGTGTGTCTCTTAGTTAGAGGCAGATGCCATCCAATTTCATTTTTTTAAGGCAAAGGAACTTAGCAACAAGGTTGTTCTGTTTCATGCTCTAAGGATGCATTTAGCAACATAAGAAGCTTCAGGTATTGATACTTGTTCTTCCAGAACTTCTGACCTACTCTATGTTCAGCAAACCTGGTCATGAAACTGCCTTTGTAAAAACTGTAACTGTGAGAAAATTATGACAGTAAAAGAGATCTGATCTAATGAACCCCCATTTTATCTTTAACCTTCAAACTGTCCTTAATCATTCCTGGGGCTGGGCCAAGCTGATGTTGGGAGACATAGTTTAAATGACAATAGCCTTTCCCCAAAACTAAACTGCCTTTGTAAGGCTGATGAAAGACCACTAGGTGAGGAGGCTGAGAAGAGCCTGAGCTCTGCTGAGGTGTAGATATAATTGATTATCAGCCTTTATTCGGTAGGTCACAAGATTCACAACTTCCCCAATTACTCCAGCAGATAACATCACTCTTACAGAACCTAAGATTGGCCTTCTGAGATGTCTTTTCAGGTTTCTGCATATCTGACAACTGATGGCTCCACCCAGGCCCACCAGCTGGTCCTGTGGCCCCATCCAGAAGCTGACTGAGCACACACATGAACCATTTTCCACACCCCTATGATTGCAACTCCAACCAATCAGCAGCACTCACTTCCTGGCCCATCAAAACTATCCTTGAAAAACTCTAGCCTCTGAATTTTCGGGGAGACTGATTTGAGTAATGACACTCCAGTCTCTCATTCAGCCAGTTCTGCATGAATTAAACTCTTCCTCTATTGCAATTCTCCATCCTGATAAATTGGCTCTATCTGGGCAGTGAGCAAAATAAGCCTGTTAGGTGGTTACATTCACAGTTAAGAATGGGCTGTGAGTCAGCCCAATTTATGTTAAATTCCTGCATCTGTCATTTATTAGCTGTGTGGTTTGGAGCAAGGATATTAACCTCTCAGTTCTTCAGTTCTGTCATCTATGAAATGCCAAGTGACACTTTCAGGGTGCCTAACACCTGATACATACTTCTTAAAATGTGGAGTTCTGTTATTCTCTTCTATCAACAACAACAACAAAAAACCTATTTTAATTACGTATAAATTCCAAATTAAGAGTGTACCTAACTTCCAGATTTGGAGGAAACAGTCTACTTGCGCAGTTCTAGACAAGAACGGAAGACATTAGAATCATGATAATGTTTGCAACCCAAGACCCTTGATGTTGCTCCCCTTCAGTTCTCCACATGTGCCAGCCTGGTCACTAGCTCTCATTTTGATCAAGCTCTTTATACCTTTGCCTTGACACCTATTTCTTCCCTATTCCTAGCATGTCTTTGGCTGCTATTCTCAATATAGTCAAACTGCATCATACTTCAAGGCTTAGTCCAAAGGTCACTCACTGCCTTTGTGAAGTTGTGCAATCCACAATCAGAAGTTACTATTCTTTCCTATTCTTTCTGGAACCTCTTCACAGTATTTAGAGATTACCTCTTTTATGTTTATTTTACTCTATTTTGCCTTATGATGATCTTCCTTACAGGAAACCTTTTGCATGCCCTGCAACACATGCCTCACTTCTCGAAGGTCTGTCATTTTATAGACAGCACTCCCTCTTCAAATGTGTATCTTTCCCACAGGAGTGAAAAGATACACCAGCTCTAGAGTTGTTTACAGAATAGGTATTCAATAAATGGTTGATGGATGAATGATAAATGAATAACTTCAATCCTGTTGAAAATCAATTAAAAAACTTGATCTCTACTTTAGGCAGAACATTATTCCTTCAGCCCCTCCTCTCCACCATCTCTCTCCTGATATTTCTACCCTTCCCCATTAAATAAGTGTCCGCCTTTCAGAAGTATCGGAAAAAAATTTCTGCCTATGCTCCTATCCTTCCTCATTCTTCCATGCCTAAATGAGGAGAATGGGATAATCTTCCCAGTAAGGAAGGAACTGGACTGATGTACAAGGCAATCAACCCATTGTGGGGCTCAGCATGCTACACTGTGGATAAGTCAACCTGATTTGGAGGTGCTGTAGGCCTAGGCCATCTTTACTAGCTCAGCTTCTCTGTGAGGCCTGTGTTGACTTTTCAATTGGTTTATAACTTACAGAGGGAAAATGGCTATGATGTGCCTCTAGATACACATCTGATAATCTTTTATAAGTCCTGACATCAAGCTGATGCTGGGAAGGATACTGGAAAAAACACTATTTCAAATATACTTCAGAAGGAAACACAGAACATCACAGTTTATGCACCAGAACAATAAGAGAAAAATCCCAAGAAGTTTACTTTTTTTGAATTGAGATCCTAAATCTGATGATGTTTTATTAATAGGCCACTATAAAATCAGAATGGGCCTTCAGCCAGTACATTCCTAAATTAGAGGCTTACACATCATTGGGACAAGCTCTATCAGGATGGCACTAGATTCAGTAGAGGATGTTAAAAGCCTTAAAATAATTTGATGTAAGGCTTAATAGTAGATGCCCCATTATAAGAGATAAATGAAAAATGTCATCTAAATGGAAATGAAGGCACGCATCTGCCCACACTCATGGGAGGGTCACAAACAGCTGGATGTGAGATCCTGAACACTGCACCACCCCACCTAGGTCTTTGAATTCATTTGCTCCGACAGCAAATGCAGAAGAGTGTAAAGTGGTGGCTTTTCACACTCACCAATTTTAATTTAACAAGAATCTAATCAGTTTCTACTTGGTATGCAGTATGCTAGCAGTGCTGGCTCCCTTGAAGCATAAAAACACGTGTCATCTGGCTTACTGTGTACTCCACACTGGTATTTTTGAGTTCCTCTACTGAATAATTATAATCAGGGGCAGATCCAGATTTTGTGGGACTGGAAGCTTACACAATTTGTGGGATGCTCTTTAAGAAAGAGAATATAAAATTATAAACACAAAATGTAGTGGACATTCTTGGAAGGGGCTCCTGCTTGTCGGAGATGCCAAGGCTTAAGCTTCATCAGTAAATCTTCCTCTGGCTGTAGCACAGTAGTGCTATATAAAATCCCCATAAAATTCTCTAGCAAACGGTCTTCTCAGTATAAAAGGAATATGCAAGGGATGAAACACGGATGATGAAGGTGATGATGATAACAATGATGATAATGATGATGGTGATGATGGTAATGATTATATGTATACAGCTCTTACCTCTGTACCACTTTATTCTTTTGCCATTGGTCAGTAGAAACCTATATCAGAAGCTGGATGACAGCTCTTTGCTAACCTCCATTGTCTTGGAGCTCCACTTTTAGCTACTCTCTCCCACATAAAACCCCTTGTGTGGAACCTGCTGCTCCTACAAATGGCCTGACACTCACTGTAACTTATCTTCACAGGGCACCATTCAGAAGAATTTGAAGAGACTGCACATCAATCTCTTTCATTTCTAGAGCAGTTTAGAGGATTTTTTTTCTTTTATACAGGAGTCATGACAAGAGCCAACTGAAGCTTTTCTGCAAATAATATCTCTTGCGATATGTTACTTCTCTTTCTCTTTCATGATGCTGAAACAGAAAAAGGAAACTACTCTCTCAGTAGTAAAAGGAACTTCACTGGATACCCTGCAAGGTATAAAAGCTGAAATGAGAAAACATAGAATTCTTTAAGTCTAGGTAAGTTAGATTTCCAAGTGTTGCTTTTCCTTAACTGTTCAGTTGATTTTCAGACAAATGTTTCAATTGTCTAGTTTTCAGTTTATTATTTTATTCAACAGATAGTTTAAATATCTACCATGTGCCTGTACTTTAATAGACACTAGCAATCCAGCCATAAATTTGTGAGAAAGAGCATATGCTTAGACACCATCATGCAAAAACCAAATCTCCCAAGGAGCTTGCTCCTTTCCTTGTCAATGGAGGATGTTGCCTTTAATTTTGGTTCAGGATGCTGAGGGGTCTGGTTGGGGGATACAGAGATAAAAACAGCAAACAGTATTTGGAATTTTCTTTTAAAACTGAAAATAAATATTGTCAGTTATAAATGCATATATTAATAGCATGTTGTAGAAGGCAAAAACTGAACATATAGAACTAAGTGTGCTGGCTGATGCACTAGAGAGGCACAGGGTATGACAGGAGCAAAAACTAAATGGTCTTATTGGCTCTTAGGGCTGGGTGGTGGAGTGGGCCATAAAGGAGGGCTTCTTAAAGGAAGCTGACTTAGGATACAACCCAAATGTCTTTATGTATGTGGGGACTGGGATGCCATCTTGATAAAAAGGTCATGAGGCAGAAAGGGCTATTTCTGTTCCGAGGCGGAAGAGGAGGATGTCTGAATTGAAGAGTGAGCAAGCAGGTGGCCCTGGGGACATGGTCAGAGGCCAAACTGGGCAGAGTTTTATAGGTCCTGCTAAGGATTTTGCCTTTTACCTAATATATACCACTTTGCATATTTGTAAAAACAACGGTAGATAGGAAAAAATTAAAACAGACTCAACGTGTGGTATGGGAGAAAGAGCCCTTTGTAGATTCTTCTGTGCCTTTTCCAGAAACACAGAGCAAAGATCCCCAAGGAAGTAAGGCTGTTTATCCCCATATTCCCCATCTAACAAAGTCAGGAACAACGTAAGGCTTTATGTAGCCATGTTGCCTCTGTAAATTTTGCTTTCTTGACCCATAGAGAGAAATCTTTGGTCATTTTTTTTTTTTTAATGTGTATGGGAGCCATTTTTTTACTTTTTATTTTGAAATAGTTTTAGATGTGCAGGAAAGTTGCAAATACAGTACAGAGTTCCTGTATATATCACATCCTAATAATTTTCCCTAAGATCAACATCTTATATAGCCATGGTGCATTCATGAAAGATGAGAAATTAACATTGGCATAATACTATTCACCAAATTATAGACTTTTTTTCAGATGTCATTGATTTTTTGTGTGTGTTCCAGGACCCACTTTATGATATCCCATTGCAATTAGTTGTCAGGTCTCCTCAGTCTCCCTCAATCTATGAGAGTCTCTTCATCTTTCCCTGTCTTTCATGACCTTGACATTTTTGAAAAGTACTGGTGAGGTATTTTGTAGAATGTCTCCCTGTCTTGGGATCCATCTAATGCTTCCTCATGATCAGACTGAGGATATGAATTTCAGGGAAGGATACCTTCTCATTGGCCTTATGATTTGAAGTTCTCCACCAGCTCTAGGTTTTACAAGAAAGGCAATTTCCCTGGTCTCTACCCCCATCTTCACTCTACCAGATCCAGAATAATCCACACATCAGATATGAAAGAAGTTTAAGATAGGACAGTGAAACTTTGTGTCCCATCTAGTTTTCTTTTTAGGAGGCTCATTAACCTTTGACTGTCCTGAAACTTTATTTGTTCTATTCATTGCTTGTATTTTTGCCTTCTCCCCACACCCTGTAGCTACTACAGATGCAATATGTTATATTGACATGATAAGTGCTATGTTTCTTCAAAGAGCTTTTTTAGCATGATTACTTTTGGTCTTTAATAACCCCAGGGAATTTCTTTCTAGATAGCCTAGTTTGTCTACATTGGCAGGGAATTAACATGTGCAAGACCTGTGTCTGTAAATTTTCCAGACCTCACTATTTGTTCCTTAAAAAGACAGTGACTCATTCCCAATTATCTTTTGTCTTGTAGACAGAGCCATCTTTCTGAATTTAAATCACAGCCGTCAACAAGCTACCTAATCTATGGGTAGAATCTTTAAAGATGGAACACAACAGATGCAAGATATTTTGTGTGTCCTAAATAAGCCTGTGTAGGTAACTTTCATTTTAGGCCAATTTGACAGGCTGAATTACCCACTTATAGAGTTTAGGGAGTTAGGACCCAAGAACTGTACAGGTGCCATCAGGGGAATGTGAAGATGTGAAGAAATGCCTGGGACTGGGGGAAACACTGGGGAGGAAATGACTGCAGCTGCACTGTTTTATCAGCTCCATCACACTTGCTGTCACTGCCTTGAACACACAGTGTTCCCTTCTGCCTCAGGGCCTTTGCACATGCCACTCCTGCTGCTCAGATGGCTCCTTGTCCCCAGCTTCTTTTGCCTTTCTCAGGGAAGCTTTCACCCACCTCCAGAATAGATCTGGTTCTCCATCATCTGCTTTCATAATTCCACATGTTTTTCCTTCATAGCAAGTAATAAAATTTGTAATTACATGTCTGTGTTGTAATTTAATAAAAATAATGTTAGCTAAAAATTACTGAGCACTCTCTACATACGCCAAGCACTACACCTCTTATTCAGTCTTCAGAACAAAACCATGGGGACCCTGAGACACACTTTGATCAATTTCCAGCTCTCCAGTAAACTGTAAGTGGCATGAGGACAGGTTCTACATGTCTGTTTTGCTCTAGCCTGAATCACCAGTGCTTGGCAAAGAGCTTAGCAGGAAAAAGCTTGGTATATATATATATATATATATATTAAACAAATCAATGCAGCATGACATAGCAGGAGAAACGTGCTCTGGGGTGAAGCATATTTGGTACCAAATCTTGAAACAGAGTACGAGCCATTCTTAGGGACCTACCAGGCCCCACCAAGTATGGAAATAAAGGGAAATTTGAGTCCCTCCAAAGGAAATCCCAGGCACCTAGCTAGCACTGTAACCAGCAATTGAAGGAAATAAATAACCCATGAAGCAAGAAAGTAAAAAAAGCTTAAATAACAATAACTCAAGTACATTAGAGTCTCAAGATGTTTGTTCTCTAAAGAAACAAAAGATAGTATCTTGACGTATGTCTCTGAGTTGTCTTTCAGAAACCTTGACCCTCATCAGATGGAAAATGCCTACTGCTTTCCCATAGATCTTAGATAAGGGGAAAGTGAGGACTGAGATCTGACTGTCATTCTTTGTTTTAAATTTCTTCCTGAGGAGCCTGGAAAGAGTCATGCTTACAGGACAGACCTGAACATTCCCTTCTGCTGATGATTTTGCCTGAAACTTCTGCTTTCCTGAAATGTACCTCTGCTTTAAAAACCCTGCTTGTAAGACATAGAGGAGTTTGGATCTTAAGTGTTAACCGCTTGATTCTCCTTGCTTGGCACCTGCTGTACAAGTCTCTATGACCTCTCACTGCAAACTTTGGTGACAGTGTGTGGCTTTTTCTGCCCACCAGGCAAGCCGACTCAAGTTTTATTCAGTGACAATCTCAATTCTGTGATTAGCTAGCTCTGTAAATTGTTTAGCTTCCCTAAGCCCTGGGCTATCTGAGATGATGAAACCTCATCACAAAAGCCTTTAAAGGATTTAAATGAGTTAATATAGGTGAAAGCACATTCTTGTGTCCAGCATGTATATAACTATATAGCTGCGAAATAACTAACCGCTTCCCTATCCTTCTAAAAAAATATTTCTTAGAATTATAATAGTTCTGCAATTTTTCTTATGATGGCATCACTATTCCTAAACACCATTTTGATACTTTGCTCGTCAAAATGCTATGCTTCAAGATTATCACTTTGTGTCCCTTCTCTGATCTTATTCCAAGAATGAAGATGGGTTAAACACAATTCACAGAAACATGTCTAATGGAAGTTAACAGGAAGTAGTCACTTTACAATCCATTTTATTGGGCTATAGAAAGGCAAATTACATTTCTCCTGTGCCGTTAGGGAATCACCCGAATAGACACCACATTCTACTCTTGTTTTTATCATTTTTTAAAATTTTTTTGAGACAGGGTCTCCCTCTATTGTTCAAGCTAGAGTTCAGTGGCACAATCATGGCTCACTGTAGCCTCAAAATTTATGTTCAAGTGATTCCCCCACCTTAACCTCCTGAGTAACTGCAAATACAGGCATGTGCCACCATACCTAGCTAATTTTTTTATTTTTCTTTTGTAGAGACAGAGTTTCACTATGTTGCCCATGCTAGTATTGAACACTTGGCCTCAAGTGGTCCTCCCGCCACAGCCTCCAAAGTGCTGGTTAAAGGCATGAGTCACCATGACTGGCCCTATTCCACTCTTCTGGCAGACAAAATTACTGCTTTAACCATTCTGTTAAGGCATTGGCAGCAGGTTAAGGTTGCACTGGTAGGCGGTAGAATTCAATCCCAAACTTTAAAATGCACAAGACAAAAGGGAATAATATTAGCATTTCAAAGTGAAAAAACAAACAGAAAGACTCACAGAGGAAAACTTTAAGAAACACCTTAGGATTAAATTCCTTTGAAGAGCCTTGATTCCTGAAATAACACAATGGTTATCTAATAGTATCCATTATGTCTCACTAATTGCCTTATGAAACTTAGATTGGAAACATGTAGAAGGTATTTATGTATTATAAAAATTGCCAAAAAGTAGATTAGAAGGTGTTCACAAAAAGAAAATAACAAAACTTGCTTACATGTATTATATTTACAATATGGTATGCTCTGAACTACACATTTTAACTAAAGTAGTTTTCATTGGATCCTATGACACATCTATCCAACAAATATTGACTAAGTGCTTACTATGCATCAGGCACTGTACTTACAGCAAAACAAACATAGTTCCTGCTTGCATGAAGGATGAAATCTAATGGGTGAGACACATCTTGAATAGTTTCTTAATGTTTATTGCAAAATTTCATATGATCGACTAATTTGGACTTGCCTCGAACTTTCCTGGTTTTTGTACTGAAAATTTCACATCCTGGGAATAACGTTCTCAATCCTGGGGAAAGGAGAATAACTGGTCACTTAGCAAAATCACATAAGACACAATTTATTATAGCAAATTCTGTTACAAAGAAGTGCAGAGTTATATGAACTATGGATGGTTAGCCCTCTTTTACAGATGAAGATAACAAGATTTAGGAAAGTTAAGTAATATGGCCACATTGATATGTGGGAAAGGAAAGCTTTGAAGCTTCATTGTTCTGGCACCTAATTACATGACCTGATTTCATGTAATGATGATGATATATCTTCTGGTATTTTATACTTCAGAGTCCAAATCTAGACTTGCACTAATTAATCAAATGTTTTCAAAAGGTTTGGTGGAGGAATTTTCATCAGAAAAAGGAAAGACAGAATTCAGAGCAAACCCCTTGGATCTGGATCCTAAATGCAGCTCCCTCACTGCTGGAAACACCTGCATATCTTTAGCTGTGGGTGGCTCATGGATAAATGAAAGAAACATTCTTCTGCTTGACTGGAGTCTTTTGCAGGAGACAAAAAGTGTTTCTTCAAGTGTGAAGGGTGGGGTAGGAGAGGGGGACTATGAAAAATTGGCAGGGGATACCTAAATACCTCTGCACAGTGGATGAAAAATATCCCTGGAGGGTATTTCAGCAGTTCATTTTGGTTAGCAAGACACAGTTTTCCCTTGGTAGAAAGTCCGCGAGGAAAAGATTGTGTCTTGCATTGAACAGTTTGATTTGGCTGGCATCTTTGATCTAAGAAATCAAACACAAAATGGGCAATGTGAGCCAGTAAAAAGAGGTTAGCAGTAACCCCCATTATATGTTCACTCCAGTGATGGCAGGGTCTTTGGTCTATTTTGGGCACTGCTGTATTCCCTGCACACAGAAAAGGACATTGCATATAGTATGCCTTCACTAATATTTGTTGAATGGTTGAGGGAGCAAACAATAGTCTTAGTTTCTAATTTGCAAGTGTGAAAAAGCTACTTTACCTCCCTGGGCCTTGGCTTTCTCCTCCATTAAAGGCGAGAATTTAACTGGATGACTTTTATCACTTCCAACAAATTCAAAGTTCAAGGTCTACACCTCAGGTTAAGAATCCATCCATGATTATTATTTCACTTACCCTCAGTGAGATAACTCAGAAACAGAAAGTCAAATACTGCATGTTCTCACTTACAAGTGGGGGCAAAACAGTGGGTACACAAGGACATATAGAAGGAAACAATAGACACTGAGGACTCCAAAAGGTGAGAGGGTGGGAGGAGGGTGAGGGCTAAAAAATTGCCTATTAAGTACAGTGTTCACTATTTGGGTGACAGGTACACTAGAAGCACAAACCTTACTATTATGCAGTACATGCATGTAAGAAATCTGCACTTGTATCCCCTAAATATATTAATATTTTTTTAATTATTAGATTTGTTGAAGTTTGGTTCAGGAGGCCATGGTTCCTGAAGGCATCAATTCGCAAGGATCTCAACAAGTACTATAGAATGAAGACACATTCAAATTTGAGCTTCTTTTTCTTTTTTAATAAGGTATTCTATTTTTAATTTTACTGTTTTTGAGACAATGTCTCACTCTGTCACCCAGGCTGGAGTATGGTGGTGTGATCACAGCTCCCTGCAGCTTTGACTGCCAAGGCTCAAATGATCCTCCTGCCTCAGCCTCCTGAGTGACTGGGATCACAAGTGTGTGCCACCATACCTGGTAATGTTTTTATTTTACTTTTTGTGTAGAGATAGGATCTCCCTATGTTGTCCAGGCTTAAGAGATCCTCCTGCCTTGACTTTCCAAAGTGCTATAATTACAGGTGTGAGTCACTGTGCCATGCCCCAAATTTGAGCTTCTGCCTGGTGCTAGGTTGTATTTGGGTATTAAACACTTTTACCCTTTGATTGAAAATGTATCTAAAAGTTGATTCTTTCATTTCAAGCCAGAAATAAATTTGAATAATATGGGGAGAACATGCTCCCGATGGTTACGTGAGTTCTTTTCCATTTCCTAGGTGTCTTGGCTGGTTTGAGAAATAAAGGGAAAGAGCACAAGAGAGAGAAATTTAAAGCTGGGTGTCTGGGGTAGACATCACATGTTAGCAGGATCCGTGATGTTCTCCGAGCCGTAAAACCAGCAAGTTTTTATTAGCAATTTTCAAAAGCGGAGGGAGTGTATGAATAGGGTGTGGGTCACAGAGATCATATACTTCACAAGGTAATAAAATATCACAAAGCAAGTGGAGGCAGGGCGAGATCACAGGACCACCAGATGGGGTGAAATTAAAATTGCTAATGAAGTTTCAGGCACGCATTGTCATTGATAACATCTTATCAGGAGACAGGATTTGAGAGCAGACAACCTGTCTGACCAAAATTTATTAGGCAGGAATTTCTTCGTCCTAATGAGCCTGGGAGCACTACAGGAGACCGGGGCTTATTTCATCCCTTTGGCTTCGACCGTAAAAGACAGCACGCTTCTAAGGGGGCCGTTCATAGGCCTGCCCTCAGGGGCACATTCTCTTTCTCAGGGATGTTCCCTGCTGAGAAAAAGAATTCAGCGATATTTCTCCTGTTTGCTTTTGAAAGAGGAATAATATGGCTCTGTTCCGTCCGGCTCACCGGCGGCCAGTTCTAGGCTACTTCCCTTGTTCCTTGAACTTTGCTGTTATCCTGTTCCTTTTTTAAGATGCCCAGACTTCATATTGTTCAAACACACATGCTTTGCAAACAATTTGCGCAGTTGACACAACCATCACAGGGTCCTGAGGCGACATTCATCCTCCTCAGCTTACGAAGAAGATGATGGGATTAAGAGATTAAAGTAAAGACAGGCATAGGAAATCACAACAGTATTGATTGGGGAAGTGATAAATGTCCATGAAATCTTCACAATTTATGTTCAGAGATTGCAGTAAAGACAGGCATAAGAAATTACGAAAGTATAATTTGGGGAACTAATAAATGTCCATGAAATCTTCACAATTTATGTTCTTCTGCCACAGCTTCAGCCAGTCCCTCCGTTCGGGATCCCTGACTTCCCGCAACAGAATAATACTCAAGGAGTTAAAAAAAAAAAAAGAATCCAGCCCATAGACAGGATGAGTCTCAATGTCAGGGCATGTTTCTAGGTGCCTAACTAAACAAGAAGAGTTAAATAAATTATGACAGTCATAAAATAGAAAAACAAATAATCATTAACATTGATATTGTAGAAGTATATTTATTGACAAGAAAATTGTTCATGATACTGTTAAAGATTTTTTTTTTTTATTTTAAGTTATAAAACAGCATAAGCCATATAATGTGATCTATACATGTGTTCATGTGCAGGCCTAGAAGGAAACCTGAAGAGATATACACTGATATGTAAGCAGTGATTCTCATGGAATGGTAGATTTATAGGTGAGTTTATTTTTATGATTATCTATCTATATCATCTAATTTTCCTCTATGGCTATGACTTGTCATATAATATAAATTGATACGATGACTTAGCACCTAATAAGCACCTAGTTCTTCAGTAATGAGGTGCTCTAATGTAGGCATTAGGACCTGGGCCCTGGAATCAGACCACTTAGCTCAAATCTTGGTTAAGCCTCTTAGTTACTGTGTGGCCCGGTTGAATTATTCAACTCTCCCCCTCTATAAAGCAAACAAAAATATTCAACTCACAGATTGGTGCTGAAGTTTAAACTACGTAATCCGTGCAAAATGCCTGACATACATCATACACTTGATAAATGTTATCCATTATTATGCCAAATACAAAGAAATAAGTTTTAGACTATGTAAGCCTGTCAAATGATATGGACATTATCTTCTGGGAGTTTTTAATTTGGTGAGAATAACGAGACTAACACGCAAGAAATGAAAGGCAAACCTTACAAAAACTAGAGTCAAAAATCTGGAATAATTTTTCCCTTCTGTCTCGAGCAGCCTTTATATTCAATGAGATGCCAAGTCCTGCCTGGGGGGAACCTCTTTCCCCATCATGCCCATTGCCACTCCTCCTCCTCCAGTTCCTGTATCTCTTCTGCCGACTCACTGCATTACATTCCAAATGGTTTCTAGGCCTCTTTTCTCATTTTCAAGCTCCTGTCTGTCTACACCAGTGGTTCTCAGAGTGGTTCTCACACTAGCAACATCAATATCATCTGAGAACTTGTTAGAAATGTACATTTTTGGATCCTTGACCAAAAGCAACTGAATCAGAAACTCCAAGGATGGAGCACAGGAATGTGTGTCATAAAAAGCCTTCTAGGGGATCCTGATGAGCATGTCAGCTTGAGAACTTCTGCTCCATACAATATTGGCAGATCAGTCTCCTCAAAGCACATAAGCTTCTGTCATTGCCTATGCCCCACTTGTCTCTGGCTACTGAGTAGATGGTGACAGATTTTCTTATGCTGCTACTGGAGGCCTTCTGCCCACAGTCTAGCACCAATCTACTTTTTCAGGCTCATCTTCCACTACTTTTTTCACTCAAAACATGCCCTAGTACAACTAAACCGTGTAATTCTCCCTAGACACAATCCATGGTATATTCTGAGTGTTTCTATTTGTACTATTTGTACCTTTATTTGCACTGTTTCCTAAAGCTACATGTAATTTCTTCTTCCTTTGCATCTTATATGTCCCAACCCTGCTCACTCTCAAGACCCAGGACCCACCCATGAAACTTCTCTCAATAGGCCTACAACCCCCTATGGAAATGACTGCTTCCTTCTCAGAACAACCAAAGCATTCAACTCACCCGTTCTTTCCCCCATTCATTTCCTCGGTATCACCACAATGTTTAGTTTACTAGGGCTGCCATAACAAATGACCATAAACTAGGGGGATTTAAAATAACAGAAGTTTATTTTCTCATAGTTTTGGAGGCTAAAGGCTGGAATCAAGGTGTAGGTGTGTTGGCAGGGCCCCACCTTTCTCTTAGCATCTGGTGCTGCCAGCAATCCTTGCTGTTCCTTGGCTTGTAGACATGCCACTCCCATCTCTGCCTCTGCCATCACCTGGCATTTCCCCTATGACTGTGGGTCTCTTATAAGAACATTATTAAGCCATTATTGGATTAGGACTCACTCTAACCCAATATGACCTCATCTTAACTTGATTGCATCTGCAAAGACCCTATTTCCAAATAAGGTCACATTCTTAGATCCTACAAGCTAGGACTTCAACATATCTTTTTGGGGAACACAATTAAACCATGGTAATTTGCATATATTACATATCACCCCTAATCAATAGTAAGCTCCTTGAAAGCAAGTACTCTACCTCATTCCTATTTTCCCTTCCCTCATTGGTTAATGAACAGAAAACTAAAGACATAAAGTAGAATGTAACTAAGCGCCCCATTACCTTAACTAGTAGCTGGACACAAAATTATGTGATGTCTATTCAGTGTGGGATTGGGAGGTCAGGGAGGTAGGTTTATGAGGGCTGGAGTGCTTGGCAAAGGCTTTTGGGGGGAAGAAAGGCTGCTTAATGAATAGACAGGATTTGGAGACAGAAAGAAAAGAGGTTATACGTTTTCAGTGTATGAACAAAATATTGTCTATACAAATTTTTTAAAAGATTAGGTAAAGTGAAATTTAAAAAAAAATCTGTGTTGGCATAGCCAGAGCCCTAGAGAACAGATCTGGAGGTGGAAGATGGATATTGAACAGAAATGGGAAATGATCCATCACTTGTGCTTTTTGTTAGTTCAGTGATCATTGTTTACTCTTCTCTATTTTTCCTGCTAGCTTATTACTCCCTGGCTGGCTTCTAAATTCTATTTCTGAGAGAAGATAATTGAATTGGCAGCCGAATATGCCCATACAACCCTGGACTTCATTCTCCTGATACTAAGCATCTCTCGTTAGTTAGAGGGCAAGCTGGAGAGTGAGGAGAAAGATCACATCTATCTTGGTTACAACAGT
This sequence comes from Rhinopithecus roxellana, assembly GCF_007565055.1. Lineage (NCBI taxonomy): Eukaryota > Metazoa > Chordata > Mammalia > Primates > Cercopithecidae > Rhinopithecus > Rhinopithecus roxellana. The sequence goes on from NC_044551.1 coordinate 35,387,498, forward strand.
ATCTCCAGGGCTTGTCATGAAAAACAGGCTCCACAAGTATATCTTGAATGAATGAATGGATGGATGGATGACAAGACAACTATAAGAGTGACTGAGTGAGTGTATTTGTGTGTGTGTGTGTGTGTGTGTGTGTGTCAGTGTCATTCCATCCCATTAACTATAGATTCCTGATTACAGAAAAAATAACCATAAAACTCTATTACTACAGGTTCTGAAAGTGTATTTGACTCCATTTTTTGTTACTTAGTCCTCAACCTTGTTTATATTATTAATCCATTAGACAGAACCTGTGCTTATATCTGTTTTATGTTCAGTTAAACACAGCTTTTTCTTGATTAGCATTATATCAGACACTACTCATGCAGAACCTGTTTGTATTCAAATTCAAAGCAGATGATGAGGTTGAGAACGGTGACCTTAATAAATTAATTCTCTAATTGCACTCTAAAAAATTCATAAAAGCCTAAAAGTTAGATGAAAAATGTTTGATTTTGTTCATAATTTTCCCCAAATTTCCTCCAGAGTACACACACTTAAAATGTATTAAACAAGCAGTAGATGCAGTTTGTGATTTCATGCTGAGTGGTATGTCTTTTAATTAGCAATATGAACATTGAAAATCTTTCTTTGACAAGCAACAGTAGGTTTAGATGACATCATGCTGTAATTTCTCCCTTGTGAAAGACGATTATTACATTTTTATCCTGTGATTCAGAGAAAATATTAAATCTCTTTCAAAGAAAAAAATTTCTCTATAACTTTCTCCTAATATGTGGCACAAATATTTTAATGGCTCATCTAGGATCACTATCTTCATTATATACAGAAGCATAGGAAAATCAAAAATAATATTCTGACTAATAGAACTCACTATCCTTATCATCATAGCAAGCAAGTATTGACCAATTCCTGCATACCGTGCCATGTTTTCAGTATTCATTAAGGCAGAGCATTAAGATCACTAATTTAATCATCATCAAAACACTGAGCTAAAAATTGTTGCTATCATTTTATACAGGAAGAAATTGAGATATTAGAGGGTAAATAACTGGTTCAAGTTCACAAAGTGACTAATTCAAGGAGCCCGATTTTAATTCAGTTCTGGCTGACTCTAGAAAGTGTATGCTCTTTACTAAATTATTCTCTACTTATTTTTGAATGAAAAAAGGTAAACCATAAGGAAACCAGCAGATTTTAGAAAAAGACTCATAGAGTAACGTTCAAGGGCTATTTCTGGGCTGAACGCACATTCTACCCTGTCTTCAATACTGCCATTACGGCTAACAATGATAGTCATTGAACCCAGAAACAGCACAAGATTCAGAAGATGTTGAAGTAAAAATCCATTGCCTTTATAGAGAGTGCTATTAGCTGAAGTCCTGCTCCAAAATTCCTGTGTTGAAACTTAATTGCCATTGCGATAGTTTCAAAAGGCGGCACCTTTAGGAAGTAAGGTGGGACTTTAGGAACGGGATTCACATCTTATTCAAGAAGCTTCACACAGAGTCCACCCTTTTTTGTCCTTCCACCTTCTGACATAGGAGTATACAGTGTTCAAGGCACCATCTTGGAAGCAAAGACCAGGCACTCACCAGAAACTGAACTTGACAGTGCCTTAATCTTGATTAATATTATATCACACATTATTAATGACAATTAGCCAAACTTATCATCAAATAAATATTTTAATATTAAGTAGCAGTACAATTATTTCCTTTTAACCTGAAATATTGAATGTAGACTGATGTACTATACAAACAATGTAACATCTATCTAGCCCTCATTTGATCATTCATCTTTTTCTTTATATATATAATCAGCATATTTAGTACCTACCATGTGTGAGGTTTTCTGGGAAATATATAGCATTTTAAAAGGTGATTTTCCACCCCCCCCCCTTGTCATCTAAGGAAAAAAGACTAGAATAAAAGTCATTGTGATATCTGCTATTTAACTGTCATCATCTTCTAATAAAATTGGAATCAGTGTTAGATCCATAAGAGTTGCAGAGCAGGAGACATATTTGTATTGACACTATTCCATTGTGTTTGTGCCCACATGGGCAGTTCCTCAGAAATCCCTTCCATTTATTCAAAATTCACTTTTAAACCTTTTCTTCATACCAAGTTATTGAAGCTGGTATGTCTTAAAGTATCTTCCTTTCTAGAAATTTGGTGCCCAACTTGGATTTAAATACCCAAAATAGATAATACACTAGAAGAAGAGTTTGGAATATCAACTAGGAATGAATAAGGATTGTTTGTGACTGAAAAAGCCAAAAAGCTTTTCTGATATTCCTAAAGGTGTTTTGCATTTGCTAACCCTGTTTGAAATACCAAGTTATGTCACCAAAATGCCTTTCTTTATTTGAGAAAAAATACTGCTGGTTAAGAGCAGGTAAAATAAGTTACTCAGGGATTGTGGATTAAGCTAACAGTCTGCAAACTATCACCTATAGACCAAGTCCTGCCTGCCACTTGATTTTGTAAAGTTTTATTGAAACACAGTAACACCAATTCATTCATATATTTTTCATCATTTTTGTGCTACAATGACAGAGCTGAGTCATGACAGAGACATGGCTGGCAATGTTTAATAGAGATTTACTATTTGGCCCTTAATAAAAAAGTTTCCCAACTCCTGGTGTAAGCCATCAGTCAGATTTTTCCCAAAGACCCATATCCCACGATCTATGGACTCTCTTACAACTGCCTGATTTGAGGGATTACCTGGGGAACGTGAACGTGAATAGAACCCAGGCACTAGGGAGGACAAAGTAACATTAATCTTGGTATCAGTTGTGAATTGGGCTTGATACTACCAGGAAGCTTACGATTAAACAACAAATTTTACTTACATCTTCCCAAGGACAACATTCTTGAATAGTTTGGGTTCAAATAATGCTTTCATATAAAAAGATGGACTTGTATAATTGAAAGTACTTCAAGTCACACAGAAATGAATTTAAATTCTGGCTTTGTCCCCTACCAGTTCTGAGATTGGGGTTCCTTCTCCTCCTGAGAGGTCGGACTAAGTCTCATACCCCTACTATCCAGCAGGCTCTTTGTTATAGGATTTTATGCATCCACTTCCCTCAGAACATTTATCTCAGGTTGTTTTTATATACTCATAACTGCAATTATTTGATTGTCTCCAATACACTGTAACATTGATGATAATTATTGTAATATCCATTTCTTGCTCTCTAACACTATATTTGGGGCACAAGTACATTCTCAATAAATACATTGCCTGATATTTGTTGTCAATCTAACAGCAAGCATTTTTTGCTGCATACCACCCACAATACTAAGTTGCATATTTCTATCTTTCTCAGAGTCTGGCAATGAGCCTTGCATTTATCAATAATTCAGTGACTGTTCTTTGGTAAATTGAAAGTCTAACTAAATTTGATCTAACAATAGCTGACTAGAGCCACCATTTCTGGCACTCACTTTATAGATAATGATGTCACCTCGTGGCTCAGAGAAACTTGGTGACAGCTGTTATTTCACATAAGTGATAATATTTTCATCTCCTATACTTTTAAAATAAAGGGCCAATGGACTGTTTAAACAGCATGAACAAAACTACCACCAGATGGCAATTCTTTCTTCTCACCCAGGAATCACTTCTGCTATATTCCAACAGTGTTTTGCTTTTCTGAATGTGCTCTTTGCCGACATTGAGATTAGTCTGAGAATCAGAGTGGTAAACAGCATACTTACAGCAATTTCCATTATAATAAAGGTTAACAAAATAATACAACCGAATACCACCAAGGAGATTAGGAAATACGATGCTTACAGCTGCAGTGAGAAAGAAAATGTAGAAAATATCTCATGTTTATCAAAATAGACCCATAGAATAAGTAGTACTTTAAGATGCTCCATGAAGAAAGAGTTCTATGAGCAGATGATCTGGGTAAAACTGCAAAGGATGGACCCATCTTGAAGACAAAGTATGTTACCAGGTCTAAAGCTCCAACAAACCCTTGCAATCATAAAAATATAATACAATTTGACGACAGTGGTAGGGATTGTTAGTGCTCACTCACATCTGAGTTTTCATACCTTTCCTGAGCAAATAGAAGATTCTCAGCTCCTTGTCATTAGTCAGGACCTTATGACTTGCTCCAACCAATGAGATATGAGTGGAAGACTCATGGGCCACTTTCATGCTGAGGCAGAGGAAAGCTTCAGTGTGACCTCCCAGCCCTCTCGTTTCCTATGGGGAGATCATGAACGCCATGCTGATACAATGATAGAGTCACATCATGGAAGTGATGAGGATCACTAAATCACCACACGGAAGCCAGCTGCTCTGGAAAGTCCTCCCACTACCATTGGACTTTGGATAGCAACAAAGAAACTTTCTTCAAGTTAAGCCACTGAAATATGGAAAATAATTTGTTACTCCAGTATAATCTACCCCAATACAATGTTTCCTCAACTTATTTGACAACAGCTTTCTTCAGCTTTTTTTTTTTTTTGAGATGGAGTCTCGCTCTGTCATCCAGGCTGGAGTGCAGTGACATGATCTTGGTTCACTGCAACCTCTGCCTCCCAAGTTCAAGCAATTCTCCTGCCTCAGCCTCCCAAGTAGCTGGGACTACAGGTGCATGCTGCCATGCACAGCTAATTTTTTGTATTTTAGTGGAAATGGGGTTTCACCATGTTGCCCAGGCTGGTTATGAACTCCTAAGCTCAGGCAATCTGCCCGCCTCAGCCTCCCAAAGTGTTGGAATTACAGGCGTGAGCCACTGTGTCTGGCCTCTTTATCCTTACAAAAAAATTAATATCACAGAAAAATTATTACAGGGAAACACTGTGGGAATCAATATACTATCTAAAATAGAGTTTTTCCAGGAACCATAACTGAAGCATTTTGAATTCTCAGCCACAGTGATTCATTAAACAAGCTAATATAGTCCAGCCTACAAAAAAGGTAGAAGAAGAATCCAGAAAACTTACTCAAAGATCAAGAGAGGTACTAGAGGCCAGACAACTTGGTTGGAAATGCAAAAAAGTGAGTTTTCTCTGCGTCTGCTTTCCCCACTAACTTTTACAATCTTGTAGGCCAAATGTTGTCTCTTCCTTCAACATTTCATAGAGAAAGCATTTATTGAGGACATCATACAATATAAGCCACATTTGCAATTTACATTCTATTTCCTTCCTCCCCAGTCACCATTCCATTGGGGTATCTTCTCCACTAAAGCACACAATGCCTGTTTCAGTCTCTTGGCATTTACCTCAAGCTTCCCTGTGTTGATAGATATCCATTCACTTTTGCAGAAGAAAGGTCTGAAATGACTCAGCTTCCTATACCTCCTGGTACTTACACTGCCATCCTTGGAACTCCAGAACCTGCAGCCTTGGCCAGAGCTGACTAAATGATGATCACGGTGTAAGCTAAAGGTAGCAACAACAAACCACAGGAGAACTGGAGCCATCTGGTGACCTGTCCTAAGAGCCTTTCTGACAGGGATGCTCCACACTGGATTCCAACCAGAAATCCAACTAGACCTCTCTTGAGAAGTGCCAAAGTCAGAAAGCCAGGCAAGTGATAGCAAGGGAAGAAGCAATTGCAGAGAAGAAGCTGAGACCAAGTAAGAAGCATTAAGTACCGCAGAGCTTCGTGAAAACTCTAGCTTGTTAGACAGCTGAAGATGTGTATTGAGCCAATAAAGCTACTGTGCAACTTGAACAATGCTCCAGGTACCCATAGCTCCTTGCTAGCATCACTGAGATAATTCTCTGAATAACCACCATTTATCAAGCTCCTACCGTGTGCCAGGCACCCTACTGGGTGCCTACACATGTGTCCTAATTTAATCCTCCAAAAGTTCCAAGACAGGGATGTCATCATTCATATTTCAAAGGTGAAGAAAAGGAAGTTAAGAGTTTCAATGATTGCCCAAAGAATCACCGTGTGGGTCACAGAGTTATAATGCAAATTCTGTTTTTCCTAGCTCTTTCTAAGTTTGTTCTCTCCCCACTGTGCTACACTTAGAGAAAAAAGATGAGCTTTTTAGCTGGGAAACAAAGAAGTGACAGCTGGGTGGAAAAGCACACTGTTGTACCATATTTTCACTCTGTGCAATTCATAGTAATCTGACAGCAGAAGATTATTTTCCAGGGTGAGTTTCTCATATAACAATGAAAGAAAAGTAATTACTATCAGGTTCTACTCCTATCTTTTTATTTTGGCATAAGGAAAAGGAAAAGGAGAAAAGAAAAAAGAAAAGGCAAAATGACAATGAATATTGTGTTTAAAACAATTAAAAATATTTAATGGAAAGTAACTTGTCTCATATATTCCTTTCTATAAAAACAGGTCCAAATATTTGCCACAAAAATATTCCCTACGTACCATCAGTGAAACCAATTTATATCCATTATGAGGAAAATAGAACAAATCTATGTCAACTTGTTTCTTCTATAATTGAAGTTATAAAATTGTGTTACGTTTTCATGCTCTGATAATGTTGCAAAAATTAAGCATTGCAAAATGCTGGAATTATTATTTCTTCAAAAAAGAAACTACATGTTATTCTATTTTAGAAGTCACATTTGAACATTTATAATAATTCCATGGCATGATATTTAAATGTTTTTAAGAATAACAATTAATAATCAGGACATAATTTCACATTTCTACTGTTTTAAAGGTGAGCTCTTTCAGTATTTAAAGTCTGTGAGGTATTTTTAGAAGCTTATGAAATCACTATATAACAGCAAACACAAAATATTACCAAAATGTATTTGGCAATAAAATTCAGTAAGTATTCAGCAATAAAAAGGAGTGAAGAATTGATACATGGAGGACCTTGGAAACGTTATGCTAAGAGAAATAAGCCAGACACAAAAGTCATGTTTTGTATGATACTACTTATATGAAATGTTCAAACTAAGCAAATCTAAAAGTAGATCTGTGGTTTCGAGAAGATGGGGGCATGAGTAGGGGAAAATGAAAGTGATGGGTACTGGGTTTCTTTTGGGGGTGATAAAAATATTTTGTAATTGATAAAGATGATGGTTGTACAACTCTGAATACATTAAAAACCAATGAATTATACACTGTAAATGGATGACTTGTATAGTATGTGAATTACATCTGAATAAAGATACTATGTTAAAAAGATCATTTACCACCAGGGCCAAATAGCAGCCTCTCCTGGAATCACTCTTCTCATGCTTTGTGCTTCTCACCCTCATGCTCCTTCCTCTGGTTCCTGAGATGTGCCAGGCTCCTACTCACACCAGACCTCTGCTCTTCCCACTGTACACCCTCCCACCTCTGCTGCCTTCTCCAACCCACCACATGTTGCCCAGGCCCCAGTTAACTTCCACTCTTCATGAACATCACATTGCAGTTTTCATGTGACTTTCCTGACTCTCCAGAATCATCCTTGCAGAGCACTCACAATCACCCTACACACCTGCATATTTATTTGGACTTTTACTTATTTTATGAGACAGGCTCTAACTCTGTTGCTCAGGCAGAAGTGCAGTGCTGTGATCACAGCACACTGCAGCCTCAACCTCTTGGGCTCAAGCGATCCTCCTACCTCAACCTCCCAAGTAGCTGAGACTACAGGTGCATGCCACCATGCCTGGCTAATAGTCTGTTATTTTTGAAGGTGTTTCTACTCTTATCTTGTTCCTCCAGCTGGAAGTACAGCACCTGTCATATAATACATGCTCAATACCTATTTGAAAAATAAATGATTTATTTAAACTTTTTTTAAAAATCATGAAAAGCACCTACACATCTCCTTTTCTCCCTGTTTTTTTTTTTTCTATCAAAGAAATATGGTGAGACTGTCTATTAAAAACTTGCATATAACTGTTAATTCAGGGGCATATTAGTGGAACCATTGGTATTAAACATAAAACCAATTTTTTTCCCCAATGATTTCTTTCAGAAGATAAATGTCCTCAAGGAAAATAACCAACAGAATTGCAAAGACAATTTGTGGATGAAGAAAGAAAAGCCTTTTTAAAAAGATGAACAATGATTGTTTTGTTTTCTGTGCAAGTTTTGTTCTGTTCCAGACATAATCACTCAATAAATATCTCCAGAAGGCCAGCCGAGTGCAAGAGGTCACAGCAGTTAGGAGTAAGTTCAAATGCAGCCTCATAAACTGCACATCAACTGTGAAATGAAAATAATCCAAAGTCCAAGGGGTTGTTATAAGAACTAAATGAGAAACACTTGTAAAACAGTTAGCGTAGAGCCTGACCAATACACACTAGTGATGGTGATGGTGATGGTAATAATAATTTGTTCTACCTTCAAGAAGCTTGCAGGCCTTTGGAGCAGAGGGTGGTGGTGTAAAGACACCATTATAAATAGCTATAATTCAAGATGGAAAATAATCTCATTGCTATCAATCCTACCTTGCCAAGGTTCTCCAATATAAATGTGTAAGAGTGTTTTCTATTACAAACAGCATTGTTTTAACAGATTAAAAAAAAAAAAAAAAAAAACTAGAGTCAACTTAAATATTTAGTTGATGAATTAAATTATAGTTTGTGCTCAAATGATGTGATAAAATGTGGCTGTTAAAAATATGAAGCAGGCTGTTTAAAAACCAAGGGACAGTATAGCCCTATACTCAGTCCCTCCAAATTTTCTCTAAAGCTTTTGGCTTTATCGTGAATTACAGAGAAAGAAGGAAGGACATTCTTTGTTTACTCTTCAAAATTATTCAATAAAGACATTTAAATACAAAAATGAAGAGAAGATACATGTTCTCAGTTGATATCTCAAGATCTTTCAGACATATCATTAAGTGGAGAGAGTAAAAAATAAAACAACATGTGCAACATAAGCCCTCTTGTGTATATGAAAATATATAAAAGTAAGTACATGTAGTTGATCACATCTAGGTGGAAGGATCAGGAAATGTTTTACAGTTGATTTGTGCAAGTGACATGGAAAATCTGAGAAGGGAATTTGAGGCAGAGGAAGCAAGGGCTTGGAGGCAGAATAACGTGTGGACCTGCCCAGCGAGAGGTAAGAAGCAGCTGTCAGAAGAAAGTTTAGAGAAGGTGCACAAGTAGCAGGAGCTGAGATTGGAGACATGAGTTAGGCCATGGCACAGGGCTTTAAATGCTAAATCTAGGCATCTGGGTTTTATCCCATAGGCCTTGAAAAGTTGCCAAAGATTAGTTAAGAAAGAAATAATATGATCAGTACCACACATTATGGATGGTCATGAGAAAGGGCTTCTTGCAAAGAGTGGAGGGAGCAAAGAATGATGTCATGCTGGATGGATGCTACCACAAGTTCTCCAGTTCGTTCTGAATTTACAGTGCCGTGTTGATACAGCTTTAGCTGTCCTCCCTGATGGGGGGAGTGTCCCTCCCTGATGGGGGGAATGTGTATGCTGCTTTCATATAAAATAAGTCACATGAATGGAGTCGGTGATTTCTTTCCAAAATTCCTGACAGAGGTTCCGCACATCCCAAAATTACTGATCTTTATTCAATAATCAAATTCTCAGCAGATACCATTTTCAAAGATATGTTATTTTGCCTGTTAAATGAAAGGAAGGGAGATCATTAACAGTTCTCTAAGTAATGCACTTCAAATGAAAGGCATTTTTTTTTTTCAGCCTTTGGAAAGAAGAATATCAAAAGTTAAACTGAAACATCCAGGGAAAACTCAAATTAATATGTTAATTCTGTCAACATTCAAGGTTCTAAGTCCAAGCCTAGAAGTAATGTAGCATATGGTGATTTACTGCTCCCTAGCCATCATTTTAACTACAGTTTTTGAAATTACAAAATAAATGTTTCAAGTGAAGTTTTCATCACTCTTTCAATGTGAAATATGTGAGTATTAGAATTTCTATGTTTTGTTTTAAAGATCAGTTTATTACACTAGGAGCCATCAGTGATTTTCATTAAATATGTCAAATTAGATTGAGCAAGGGAAACAGATGATAGATTAATATACAGTAATTTTGTCTTTACAATGACAAATTTAATGTCTCTCTATGGACATTATGAATTTTCCTGACTGACAGAGTTTTTCCTATTAAAAGACAATGAACCTCTTGAATTACAGGTAAATAAAATTACATGGTTAAAATTTGATGAAAATCTGGGAAAAATTATGGAGTGTCAACTGCTAAGATTTAAGTTTCCTATTTATTTGTTACTATTTGAGAAATTGCCCTCAGTGCTTTGGTGAAGAAAAAAAGTGCCTATGTATGAATGCTGAAGTAGGTCCATAAAAAAGGAAATTTGCTATGAAAGACAAAATTGTCTTGTTGCCCAGGATTGCAGTGGTGTGATCATGGTTCACTGCAGCCTTGACTTCCTGGCCTCAAGCAATCCTCCTACCTCAGCCTCCTGAGTAGCTAGAACCACAAGTGCTCACCACCATGTCCAGCTAATTTTTTATTTTTTGTAGAGATGGAGTCTCCCTATGGTGCCCAGGCTGGTCTTGAACTCCTGGGCTCAAGCAATCCTCCAGTCTCTGCCTCCCAAAGTGCTAGGATTACAGGAGTGAGCCACTGCACCTGGCCTTTAACATTAATTTAAATGTCAACATGAATGTCAAAATAGGAGATGACGGTTCTTTTTTAAATTTAATACAATAAAAGCTATATAAATATATAATTGCTAATGCAATAAGTGAAGAAAATATATAAAAACTATAAAATATGACAATATGATTGCATTCTTAGAAAAACATTTCCATTTTTGAAATGTTACAGTAATAGAGACTATTTCACAGTAGTATAGTAAATGTTTCTCAATAATTATATAAAATCATTGAATTTCTTATATATCCGAAATAACTAATAAGAAAAGCTAATGGATAAAGTTTTCCAACTATAATAATTAAAATGATAATATTTAGCAATGTCCTTAAAAGAAATAAGTAGAAATATTGTAGGAAAAATTAGAAAACTTGAATAAATGTAAAAAAAATGAAACCATATAAGCTAGAGGAAAACATGAATGAATTCCTCTATAACCTAGGTACACATAAAAGTTTTTATCTATGACTTGAAATTAAGTTGCAACTAAAATAATTGATAAATTTGCTTACATAAAAATAATAAATATAAAAATCTTCTGCATGGGGAAAAACACTATATAAACAAAGCTGGAACACAAATGAAAAACTAGAAAAAGATATTTTCAGTATCATCTCAAATATATAAGCAACATTTATATATTGAGGAAAACAATCTAGAAAAGCAGGCAAGATACTTTACAAAGATACTTTTAGATGGTTTTTAAACATAAAAAGATGTTCAATTTCACTTACATTAAGAGAAATGCAAATTTCTCAATCATTTATTGGCCACATTCAAAAGTATAATGATTTACTTTATTGGTGAGGCTATTGAAAAATAGGCAGTCTCATATGTTGCTGGCAGGAATTCAAGGGTAAAACCCCAAAAGAAGAGAATATGCACATGAGTAATAAACTCCTTATGCTTCCTTGTTTGATCCAGCAATCACATATCTAGGAATATACACAAACGTATACCTCCAACACAAACATACAAAAATGTATATGCACAAGATCATTTATTGCAATATCATAAACAATTGCAAAGTATTGACAATTCTCTTAAATGTCCAAACATAGGTGATTAGTTGAACAAGCTATGGTACATACACAAAATGAGGAACCCAGCAACTACAAAGAAGAATAAGGAAGATCTCTACGAAGTGCATGGAGAGTGAGTTTCAAGTTACGTTTAAATAAACAGAGCAAATTACAAGAGAGTATATACGACACGTTACCTTTGTGTAGTAAACAAGAGAAAGTAAGAAAACATACATGTATCTGCCCGTTTTTGTAAAACAGAAATACAGAAAGAGTAAATCAGAAACCAACAAAATTTGTTATCTATAAAGGGGTGGAGCGGGGCTACAGGTTGGAAAAGGTAAGGGATGGGACAACCTTTCAAAACTATACCTTTTTGGTATAATTTTGACTTTTGGAATCTTGTTAATATTTTATGAATGCCAAACAATTAAATTATTTAAATTAAATCAGCAAGAATGGGAAGAAAATTTTCAACTAAATGCAAACAGAAACAAATAAACCTAACTGCATTTAAAATGACTAACAAGACTGAAGGGAGCAAAAACAAACCCACTTTTAAACATAGTACTTTGAATATCTTCAGTCTAGTGGAAAAAAAATTAAATTAAATCTTGAACTTTTTAAAAAAGATTTGTTTTTTGTTTTGTTTTGTTTTTGTTTGTTTTGTTTTTACCGAGGTATGGTTCTGAGCCTATTTCATGTGTATTGCAGAATTGAGCAAATGAGTAAATGTGCTGATGTTGGGATCAGGGTTCTCACTGTGAAAGAAGGGAGATTAAAATATGTGAAGTTTGAAAAAATCATAAGTTTTCTGTTTTGTTTTAAAGATCAGGTTATTGTATTTTAAGACATCAGTGATTCATTAGGTAAATAAAACACTGAAACTGCATCAGTTTTGAAATGAATGAATGATATATGGATGATATAAATATAAAATATATGTGGATGATATATATATAATAATATATATTATATGTATAATTTCATTCATTAATTCTAAAACCAATGCAGTGCACTGTGTGTGTCTGTGTGTGTGTGTGTGTTCATTGGGAATGCATTGGTTTTGGAATGAATGAATGATATATGAATATCATAGATCATATATACATATTACACGCATCATTCATATATCATTCATTCATTACAAAAGGGATAAGGATATATATAAAAGGATATATATAAAAGGATATATATATACACACACACACACCCATACATATATGTATATATGCACCCTTTTTCTGTCTGGTAAACAGGCTTATGAGAAATAACACCCCAGTAATAATGAGCCACCTAGTACTTAGCTGGTAAATACTATTCCCCAGTAAATAGAACCAGGGCTTCTTGAAAAAAAAAAAAAAAAAAATATATATATATATATATATATATATATATATATATATATATATATATATGCTTCTATAGCTGGAACATCTTGTGCCAGACAGCAAGGGAATAAATGCTCAAAAGATAATGCAGATGTATAAAAAGGACAGAAGAATCCCCTTCAAGGGGCTCCTACTGGCCAAGTGTGGAATAAATTTAGCAGAAAAATAATTCAGATCTACTAAGGTATTTTAACCTATTGAATAAAAAAGAATCCATGGATCCATACTGAATACACATGGAAAATTTAGTAAGTAAGAAGAAAATGAGGCCTTTTCCTTACTTTAGAGAACCAACTAATGAATGTGGAAGGTATGCAGGAGTTAGAAAACCACCATTTTGCAACCAAGTGAAGATAGGTTCAGGCTAGATAATGTTCTCGAAGTGTCTCCTCACAGACTGCTTCTTAGCTGCATGGCAGAAAGTAGTAAATATCCACCGGAGAAAAATGGCCACGCCCCTGACTAGTGTCACAATTAGCAATATCTACCAAGGGGAGATGCTCACAACATGCCTTCAGATGTGATGCCAGGAAAGAACACAGTGTCACTTACATGGTATTCTGACTGGAAATGCATAACCTCAACTTCCCTATGAGGAACCATTTTCAAACCCAAAGTGCAAAACACTATAGAAAGTAACTGCCCTGTATTAGTCAAAAACTGTCGTAGTACGAAAGACAAAGAAAGATTGAGGGCTGTTCTAAATTAAGACACTAAAAAAACAGGACAAATAAAGTGCTCTTTGACAAGATCTTGTACACAGGAAAAAATGTGATAAAGAACATTACTGGGACAATATTGAGCAAACTCAGAGAAAAGCAGAATATGGACTGTAGATTACATAAAAATACATGAAAATCCACTATGAAGTTTCCTGAAGTTGATAAATTTACTAAGATTGTATAAGAGAATATCTTTGTTTTTAGGACGTAAACATTGAAGTATTAAGGGGTGTGGTATATACAAACCACTTACAAATGAAAAACTAATAAAAATAAATCTGACAATTTTCTCACTAAAAAATAAATAAGAATACATACATGTGGATGATAACGCAAATATGGCAAATGTTTAATAAGGTTAATCTGGGTAAAGTGTATGCAGTTGTTTGTGCTATTCTGGTAATTTATCTGCAGGTTTAAAATTATTTCAAAATAAAAGTTTAAAAAGAAGAGGAGTCTATATTTAATTGGAAGAAATAAACAGTAAGTGATTGCTAAGGAAACCGAATGAGCAAAGTACCAAGGAAAGTCATGCTCTACCAGATATTGAATCTCATTATAAAGATTTAAAATATCAGAATGTTGTACTACTCCAAGGATTGATGAACAGATCAAAGAAAGACAACTAAAAGCCCAAAAAGAGATTCTATAATTATATATGTTAAAGCCAGAATTTTCATCCCTTAGCAAAAGATTGATCTAGCAAAATGCTAAAATGATTTTCTAACTTTTTGAGAAAAAAAAAAGTAAGCTAGATCCCTATCTCATAAATAACCAAAACATATCTCAGAGACAAATAAAAAGCATGAACAAATAAACACACGTACACACAAAGACACAAAGTGGAAGGAAAATACAAAAGAATAAATACCTAACTTAAGAATTAGGAGTGTCTCTTTAAAAATAAAAACAAATAATAAAACTATTATTCTGACATAGACATTAAAGATGTCTATATGTAGAAAATACCATAAATAAAATTAAGGGCAAATAAAACATTAGAAAAAGTATTCATATCAGTTATGGAGGACAAAAGGCTAACTTTAACATTTAAAAGGGCAAACACTCTCAATACAAAATAGGCAAAAGACATAAAGAATCAATTTATAAAGAAGAAATAATAATGGTCTACAAATTCCTGAAGATATGTTCAAACACTACAGTAATCAAAGAAAAAAGTTTAAATACTAATATAATTTTCCATTATTAAATTGACAAAATTTTAAAATAAAAACTGATAGTGTCCCTGTTCAGAAGGGCAAGGGAAATATGCATTCTAAAATCACTAAGGCAAGGATAAGCTAGCACAAAGGCTCTTGCGTAAAATTTAACAAGAAGTATTAAGAGCTTCAAAATTTTCTACTCTCACTTTAATTTGAAATTCGACTTTGATCAAACCTGAAGGAAGATAGCAACACCTAGGCCAGGAGCAGTGGCTCAGGCCTGTAATCCCAGCACTTTGGGAGGCCCAGGTCAGCAGATCACTTGAGGTCAGGAGTTCAAGACTAGCCTGGCCAATGTGGTGAAACTCAGTCTCTATTAAAAATACCAAAATTAGCCGGATGTGGTGGCACGTGCCTGTAGTCCCAGCCACTCGGGAGGTTGAGGCAGGAGAATCGGCTGAACTCAGGAGACGGAGGCTGCAGTGAGCCGAGATGGTGCCACTGCACTCCAGCCTGGGCGACAGAGTGAGATTCTGTCTCAAAAAAATAAAAAAGGAAAAAAGAAAAACATCTAAACATCCAGCTATAAGGAAATGAAAAGACACTACTTGTATATATTATATATATAAATGGAATGCTGTAAATCATTAATAAAAATTTGGTGGGCTGGGCGCAGTGGCTGATGCCTGTAATCCCAGCACTTTGGGAGGCCTAGGTGAGTGGATCACGAGGTCAGGAGATCAAGACCATCCTGGCTAACAAGGTGAAACCCTGTCTCTACTAAAAATACAAAAAAATTAGCCTTGTGTGGTGGCGGGCACCTGTAGTCCCAGCAACTCGGGAGGCTGAGGCAGGAGAATGGCGTGAACCTGGGAGGTGGAGCTTGCAGTGAGCCGAGATCGCGCCACTGCAGTCCAGCCTGGGCTGGGCGACAGAGCAAGACTCCATCTCAAAAAATAAATAAATAAATAAATAAATATCTCTGTGCATATATTAAACGATCTTAGTAAAGAGATAACTCTAGAGATAAAGACATAGATATGTCTGAACACACATATATCCTGAAGGATATATAAGGATAATAACTAAAATGTCATCATTGACATCACTGAATGGTGGGAGTTTGAATCATTTACATTTCCACCTCTATACAATTTTGAATCTTTCAAATTATTCTAAAATGACAATTATCATAATATATGAAAAAATTCTAAAATAAATTTTCAAACATAGCCTTTAAAATGACATGTGTGGTATTGATTGCTACTCTGTAATAATACATAAGCGTGTAAGATAGGATATGGAGTCAAACATGCAAACTTTAAGTGGCATTTTTGATAACATGGTGAGAATTTCTTTCATAATTATCTGCAATTTTGCTGCTATGCTGTCTGTTTGATTTAAATAATGACTATCTGCTTAAGTATATATGACACTTAAAGATCCATTGTTATAGGTACAAATAGAAATTAGAAACGAATGTATAAGCACATGCATTGAAGATATACTGTTTTTATAACATATACAGTCAATAGTGACACATCTCTCCTCCTTTAAATTACTAATGTAGTACTTAACTTCCAGTAAGGTTTTAAATATATTTTAGAGGGTTTATGTTTTCATATCCACAAATAGAATGGAACTTGCTTGGGAGTAGATCTAGTCTACCATAAACGAGGGTAGTATTTTCAAAGCTATGAATGTGCTTTTGTCTTGTGCCTTTCTGTGTACTTGACTTTTATCCTAGTCTGCCCAAAGCACGCATCTGCCTAGTGAGAGATCTGGATTTACAGAAAAAGTGCAGAGAAGAATCCAGGTATTATTCAAAGTTTTATGTTTAAAAATAGAATTCTGGGCCAGGCACCGTGGCTCATGCCTGCAATCCTAGCACTTTCGGAGGCCAAGGCAGGTGGATCACGAGGTCAGGAGTTCAAGACCAGCCTGGTCAAGATGGTGAAACCCTGTCTTTACTAAAAATACAAAAAATTATCCGGCATGGTGGTGGACGCCTGTAGTCCCAGCTACTCAAGAGGCTGAGACAGAGAATTGCTTGAACCAAGGAGGCGGAAGTTACAGTGAGCCGAGATCAAGCCACTGCACTCCAGCCTGGGTGGCAGAGCAAGACTCTGTCTCAAAAAAAAAAAAAAAAAAAAAAAAAATAGAATTCTGCAGATGATTTCTCACGTAGTATATCAAATACCAAGTCTAGAAAATCCTACCTGTATGTATCTCCCATGTTATAAGCAGAATTCAATAAACTTTTTAAGTTCCATATAGTAAGATGCCACTATATGCATACTGTAGTACCTTCCTATAATTAAAAAATTCTAAGTTCTGAAAGACACTTGGCTTGAAGGATTTTGAAAAAAGTATTGAAGATTGCAAACCTGTACTATTTAATAACATAGAGCCATTATAAGGATTTAATATGTAAAGTATCTAGTTCAGTATCTAGAATAGATGTCCAAAATATATTCATTTCCTTGTCTCTACCTCTTATCCCTATATTCCTGTATGTGTTTTTTAAAAAGTCACCATGGTAAAGATGCATACAAATGCATGTTTTTAATTCTCAAAACTTTTAATGTCTTTCCCTAAGATATTCAAAATAATCATGACTGAGTTTGACAAAGAAACAAAACAGAGCATAATAAAGTTATGTGAATGAGCTATAAACATGAAACAAGCCATAACAATATATATCAGTAATTATTTTCTGGAAAAGGCAGTAATGAGTAGTAGGTAAAACTGTGAGCTTTGGTATCAGATAGACCTGGATTCAAGTCCTGGCTCTGCTTCTAATCTTCTACATGGCAACTAGTAAGTTACTTGGATAAGTAAGTTAATTTCACCAAACTTCAATTTTCTAAGCTATAAAACAGATACTAGAAGTGCACCCCCATTCCAAGTTTGTGCCAAAGATTAAATGAGATAATGTATGTAGAGCGCTTAGCATAATACTTGTTGAATTACTATGGGGTAATAGTAATAATTGAATAACAGAAGCTGTTGTTATTACATATTAAAGCTACAGTCGACTGGATACTGTAATTCTAATTCATTAGATGTCAACTATCTGAAAAACTGTTTCAGTCCTGCATTTGTGCATTGAGTAACAATGTATTTATAAAGTTAATGTATGTATTAATTGGATTTTAACACTAACAAACAGGTTGTAAGATCTGCTTAACATGTTTTGACATGTTAACAGACATATTCATACACTAAATTATAATTTTGTAAATATTTAATCTGTCAAAACCCACTGTATTACATTCCCAACAGTAATATCCTAACCCAAAGATTAAGATGTTATTTAATCAACAGAGATTTTAACTGCTATTATATAAAGAATCTCTATAATAGGCCTAAAGTTATGGTAAGTACCACTTATTCACTCCATCTAAACTTGGGAAAAATTAAGAAACCAATGACACACATTTGATTTCACAAATTAACACATTTTAATTAAATCTCTTAGAGTCTATAATAATATATGTGGGTCTAATTAAGTAACTCATCAAGCTTGTAAGCAGACCAAAGAGTAAAATATTTGAATTTGAGCAAAGCAAGATCATTAAAGAGGAAAATTTGCCAAACTTGTTTGAGTCTACAAAGAAAACTGGCCTTTTGGTCCATGTTGATTCTTAGCTTTTTATTTTGTAAAAATATCTATTTAGAGAGGCCTGAGGATGTGCATTTCAAAGGTAGTAGATTATCAATAAAGACAGTTGTTAGCCTATGACTAGACAGCAATTCAGAAGTTCAGTGGCGTCAGAGTGAGCCATAACTCAGAGGACAGATTAGACCAGTTCAAGTGAGTAATAAAAGCCTGCCAAGGAGAAGCTGGCCATTCTTTAAAATCTATGTAAAAGCTAAGAGTCTACAGAAACAAGTGAATTGTTGGCAGTATCTGGGCCAGCGGTAACCTGATTGTTTCTTTATTCAAGTATGTATTATGTATCAAATGTGTGCTGAACGTTGTATTAGCAATCAATATCCAGTACATCTGGCAGCAGGGAATATGTGGACCGAGTCTTGGGAGCATGATCCAAAGAACACAAAGATTAATGTCCGCAACAATCTGAAATAGCAGGCTAAGGACTAAACTCACAGTCATGATAAGTACCCGCCAGTAGTAAGAAAACCCACTGAGCCACTTGGCCAAGATCTTGACCAGGTGTAGGTATGTATATAGTACAGGTCAACAGAAATTGGCACCTCCCACTGTAGGGATTGGAGAATTAAGAGGCGGGGACATGGACAGTATAATTTGTAAACCTGGTTGTTTGGAACCCAAAGGGTCATTTTACCTGTGAAAAAAATCCATAAACATATCCCATGATAAATTTTATGTAAAAATCTAAAGTGATGTTGTTAAGGGACATCATTGTGTCAATAAATGTTTTACAGAAAGGAAAGTACCAAAGGACATAGCTGTCACCACCTGCTGAAATAACCTGGCAGTGGGACTGGAGACACCCCCTCCTTTGCTCCAGTCACTCTGGACAAAGATCAAATAACCATAAGAATTTCAGGCTGGTCTCATATCTGCCCCCATTCCAACTTTCTTTTTTTTCTTTTTTTTTTTTTTTTTTTTTGAGACGGAGTCTCACTCTGTCGCCCAGGCTGGGGTACAGTGGCTGGATCTCAGCTCACTGCAAGCTCCGCCTCCCCGGGTTCACGCCATTCTCCTGCCTCAGCCTCCCGAGTAGCTGGGACTACAGGCGCCTGCCACCTCGCCCGGCTAGTTTTTTGTGTTTTTTAGTAGAGACGGGGTTTCACTGGGTTAGCCAGGATGGTCTCGATCTCCTGACCTCGTGATCTTCCCGTCTCGGCCTCCCAAAGTGCTGGGATTACAGGCTTGAGCCACCGCGCCCGGCCCATTCCAACTTTCTTAATAACTTCAGATACTTCTAAACATAGTCAAGGTATGATTTCCAAAGCGTTAAAAATATGACTCTTGTATAAATATAGACTGAACATGTGCTGAAGAGTTTATTTAATTCATTAATGAGAAAGCAAATAAGATGGTTGTTATGAGTTGAATTGTGCCTCCTACAAAAGATAAACTGAGGTCCTAATTTTGAGTACCTCAGAATATGAACTTACTTGGATATAGGGTCTCTGTAAATGTAATTAATTAAAGTCAAGTCATATTGGAGTAGGATGGGCCCTTAATCCAATACAATTAGTATCCTTGTAAGTAGACAATGTAGGCTGGGCGCCACGGCTCATGCCTGTAAACTCAATGCTTTGAGAGGCTCAGGTTGGAGAATTGCTTGGGGCCAGGACTTTGAGAACAGCCTGGGAAACACAGCAAGACCTCATATCTATAAAGAATTAAAAAATTAGCCAGGCATGGTGGTCCATGCCTGTAGTCCTAGGAACTCAAGAGGGTAAGGAGGGAGGATCACTTGGGCTCAGGAGTTTGAGGCTGCAGTGAGCCATGATCATGCTACAGCACTCCAGCCTGAGCAGCAGAACCAGAACCTGTCTCAAAAAAATAAAAAGAAAGGAAAGAAGAGTAAGAAAGAAAGAAGACAATGGGAGTAGGGAGTAGGCAGATTAGAGCAAAGCAGCTCTAAGTCAAGGAACTTCAAGGGTTGCTGGAAGTCATCAGAAGCTAGGAAGAGGCAAGTAAGGGCTCCCTTACATGTTTCAGGGGCAGCAAAACCCTGCCAACATCTTGATTTTGGACTGTGAGAATTGTAATTTTGGACTCCAGACCTATGAGACAATAAGTTTCCATTGTTTCAAGCCACTCAATTTGTGGCAGTTTGTTACAGCAGACATAGGACGCTAGCACAACGGGTAAAGTTGACTCAAAGAACATTTGAGAACATGAATATTTATCATCACTATGGAGGAAAAAAAGAATCTTGGAATAATATCGTTGGAGATAAAAACCTGATGTATGTCCTATAGGGCAGTAAAATCATTACCTTGTGGGAGAGAAACTATTTCTCCTGGACAAATGTCTGCAAATTAACATGCAACTTCTCAAAGCCTGGCCTTTAAATGTTTCAATGTGACATTAGAAGAATATATTCTGTCCCTCTTCCAGCCTGTTTGCCTTATTCCCAACATCTGGATAGTTTCTTTGTTTGTTTGTTTGTTTTTGTTTTTTAACAAGTCTTTACATGGCTGCCCCACTTAGATTTGGGGCTTACTAGCATGCTAGCTTGGCCATCCCCCACCTACTGGATTACTGTTTGCAGATAAGGTTTATCATTCTGTCCACTACCCCCAGAGCCCTACTCTGGTCCCAGTTCTGATAATGATTGAGCTCCTCCCCTTTTAATATGGATAGATGTTTAAGAATTCTATTCCACTACTCAGTCAGACTGGAGGCTTAGTAAAATGCAACACATTTCAGGAGAAAACAAACAAATAACAAGGCTCTGTGACAGTATCTGGAAGGAAATTCAGACAATTTTAATGTGAAAACTTAGCTGCTTTGTTTTTCTTTGATGCACTAGAAAGATGAAATATTTTTCTTCACCTCTCAGGAGAGGTTGAAGACTAAACTCAACCTGCCTTCCGAGAAAGGAGACAGAGATCCTACCTTGTTAAAGATTTGGATTCGGGGTTTACTGGGCCATCAGAAGAAGGCAGGGGAATGGAGTTATCCTCCACACATTCATCACCCAGCGTGGCGAGGGTGCTTACCAAGCAGAATGGAAGCTGGTACTGCAGAACTGAAGCAACGGTCCGGGGAGCTCCCGCCAGCCAAGGGTCAACCCTTTACCCAAGGATTAGGGGTGAGTCTAGAGGATCCTGCGGAATACACCAGGGAAGTAGCAGGGGCACTTAAAGGGAGCTTCTTTAGAATAGAGGCTACTGATGAACACTGTGAAATGATTTCGAGGTATGCAGTTGAACCAGCATATATCTGCTAAGTATCTGTCATGTAAAAGATAAAAATTGAGCAGAAACAGAAAAGAAAATGATTTGGTGGAACAAAAAAGGGAGAAGGAAGGACTTCTTTGGGTTCCTCTAAAACAGCTAAGAATCCAAAAAAGGGGGATCGGGAATGGGTATTTCTAGAAACTCCCCCATCAACACATATATTTCGAGTGATTAGACTGCTCACATTTGATAACCCTTTAACTGGGAAAGTATTTAATGACAACCCTATACAATAGATTTACATTTTAAAACTTAGAATAAAATAGAAACTATCCATTTATCTCCTTTCTTGCCCCAACCAGTTAATGTAGCCTAAATTGAGGGGTATAAATCTGAGAATGCGTTTTTATATTTTATCTAGGGGTGGCGGATGTTAAGGAGAAGGACTTTTTCCTTTATCATGTTCAGTGAACAAAACAAAATATTTTCTGGCTCTCAGCTATGGTAAATGATTAGATACATGGCATGGCTCAGTAAAGTGGTGCCCTTTCATTCCTGGGAGGAAGAGAGGTTTAAATCCACCAGACAATGCATTTGTAACAAGCTTACAAGTGCTTGGGAGAAAGCAATAGCTATCACCCTGTTTGAACCAGTTAATGAATTTAAAAAAGGCTTTTGACTTCAAATGAAAAATAAATAAATAAAAGGGATTTGTCATTTTGACTTTGGTACTGAATTCAAAATCAGTGCCAAGCTAGAAAGTGCCATAATGCATATAAATGCTGTCAGTGACCTTATTTAGAAAATGGGGTGAAATATTAGCAGTCACTGAATGAATCTGTGTTCAACACGTGATCAAAATGGTTCCTTCTTTCAAACAATATCATATATTGATAATAATAACAACAGCAACTCACATTGATTGAATGTTTACTCTCTACTAGAGATAGTGCTAATGCCTACAACTGTGTATTCTCATATGATCTTCACAACAGTCACCTGAGGTATATATCATTCTCACTCTGGTTTTACAGAAGAGAGAAGTATAGATCTGAGAGATTATGTAATTTGCCACAATAAAGGGGGAAACTGAAATTCAAACCCAGGCCACCCATCTGGCACTAAAGTCTATGCCCTTAAACACTGCTTGTGCCATCAGATCTCTGAATAGCCTAGAAAATATCAGAGGGTTGCCCATCTAAAGAAGCTTGTTGGACTGTGAACTCGAGAGACTGAGTGAGCCCGAAAAGCTGCCCTCATGGTTAAAAACAACACTTGACATTAAAACAAAACAAAACAAAAAAAACTGAAGACTACTCTTGAAAGCGACCTAATTTTCATTTTAGCGTGATTTGATTTCCTCCTTTGCCATCTTTCTCAATTCTGTTAGTGAAATTCCTCAGTGAAATACAGACTTGGACTTGGCCAAAGCTGTCCTAATGCAAGCTGGAAAGCAAGATCAATCAGAAGCCCATTAGGACTAGGATGAAGGGAAGTGCCTGAATGTAGCTACTGCCAAGAGAGAATCGGGTTCCTTCTCAACTGTTTCAGATGTTTTCAGTGTCAGTGGCTTCCTGAAACGCTGTAACTCTAGAGTTAATTTCCCATTATCCACCTGTGCATCCTTCACTCTGCAGATTTATCTTAAAGCTTTTGAAGCTTTGTGCCCAAAGTGGCTCCAATCTCCACCTACCCTACTTCAGGGAAGCTGCACCCTCCTGCCAACTAGTGCTTGCCACACTGTGGAATGCCAACTAACCAAGCTGTGGTGCCCCAAACTCACTAATCACTCTGCTACTGGCAAGCAATGGTTGTTCTTTTATCTATTTTTAGGTCTGTGCCACTGCTGCCCTCCCAGCCCCGTGCACTCCGGGAAACAGAGGCAGGAATGGGCTCAATCTGGGGAACAGGGATTAATTCAGTTTGGCTGGAGCCAAGAATGAGTGTGTTTATTTATTTAAAGGGGTAAGCTCATTTACCCAATTTATAGAGCACTTGTACTACATACAAATAGTTTATAATCCTTTGAAAAGGTAGCATGACAGAAAAGTATGAAAGAAAATCCAACACCAAACTTTGCTTAATGTAAGTGTTGTTTTTTCTTTCCTATTCGAGACACAGTGTGGAAGAGTTGAAAGCACTTGGGCTTTAAAGTGAAGCTGATTCAGATGTGAGTGTGAATTCCACCTCTAACTAGCTGGATGATCTGGTTACTAATGTCAGTGTTCTAGTCTGCAACAGGGAAAGTCATAGTATTTACCTTATGGGTTGCTGGCATTATTCAGTAAAACAATACATGGAAAGCACCTCAGACAATGCCAGGAACACCACAAGTTTCTCAGTAAAATAGGAGGGATCATCATTATCATTAATAATAGTGAAAACAGCAGTATTATTACTTCTACAACTAGTAGTAGCAGCAGTAGTACTGTTATAGAAAGAAGCATGTTACAAATGTTGGGTGCGTTTTGGATAATACTTATCCACCAAACATAAATATGATGTTTAAGAATTATATATATTTGTATATTTTTAAAATATCGTTGCTGTTAGCTATGAATATCAAATAGCATCTCCCCCCAGAAATAAGGACTGGCATAACTAATTAAGATGCTTTCCAGTTATTTATTCTTTGAAGACACTAATTCAAGAATTGCTTAATTTTCTTCTTTCTTAATCTATTTAAGCATGCAAAATATGAATGGGCTTCTCTGAGACCCTAATAACACGAGATGTAAGATAGGCTACTTGCTTTCAAATTAAAACAAAATCTATGTTTCTATCTTTGTTCCTAATATAGTGACTAATGGAGCCCTGATGCTTTGATCTGCTACTTGAAAAATATCAAAACATCTTTCATATGCAAATCAAGGCAGAAGCTTGTGAGGTCATCAGTAGCAGGTTTTCTCTCCCTTATAACAGTAATTGGAAAATCTATGGGGGTCCTGAGGATCATTACTTTAAAAATAATTCTACCACTAACGAAAATCCACTCGCTTATCCTTAGCCACATTTCAATATGAATTTTAGATATTAAGTAGTATTGATTTCAGTTCAAAAGCTGCTTTGACCACCTTTATATCAATCCTCCAGACTTGGAAGGAGGACTAGTGGAAACCATTAAGTCATTTATCTTGTCAAAAATCTCTGCAACATGGCCACATGTATCAAACACTGGACGAGGCTACTTTTAGTTCCATTGCCACTGGTGACTTTCCTTAAAACTCTCCAGTCAGCCCCAGCCCAGGTGAGACAGCTCTGGGAAAGATTGAGAAAGCATTTGAAAATAAATTCCATTAAAATGGATGCTGAAGACCTTTAAAGATGAGGGATGTATGACCTCTAAACCATTGTTCACACTTCCAGAATTTTTCAATTCTTTGCCCATTCAATAAACACCTATCTAGCTTTAATCTTGTGCCAGGCACACTGCTAGATGCTAGGATTAAGTGATGAACCAGTAGAGAGGCAAGCCCTTATAGAGTTTAGAGGTTAGTGGGGAAGGCAGAAAGTAAACAACTAATTGTGCAAAGAAATATAGAATTTTATGTTATGACGCCTACTATGGAGGAAAATAAGAGTCCTATTAGAGGGACTGATTAAGTGGATGTTACAGAGGAAATGACATTTAAGCTAAAATTACAAGGTATGTGGGAATTGGGATGGCTTCATTATCCCATAATGAGGCTCTCCGGTGAAGACCCCTATGCAGAGGTTCCTTGACCATGGCAAAAACTGTGGAGTTTATTCTAAGTGCAATAGGAATGGCTTTAAGCAAGAAGGTGACACTAGAAACCTAAGAGGAGCATATGAGAATATTTCATTTGATTTTTATTCTTGACAAATTTCTAGAATGCAGCTTTTCCTCTTGCTGCATGTTATAAGGCAGTTTTTGTTCTGTTTTTTAATTCAAGGGTAGCTCCTCTGATCTCCTGCAACAGATTCAGCCAAGATGGTTGTTAAAAATGCAGACCCTCACTGTAGACCCATGAAATCTGAGTCTTTGGGTACAGGGAATAGGAGTCTGCTTTTTGAAGCAACACTCTGAGTGATCCCAACGTACCTTAAGATGGTATAGACACAGAAAGTATACCATGTGTTGGATAGAGGAGTCACAATGAAGCAGGACATTTTCTGGATAGGCTGGCATCTGACAGATGAGAAAAGCCAAGGGGCATAAGCAGAGAAAGACCACAGGCAGGGACCGAATGCAAGAGGTGCCTCTCTCTTCAATGGGCATGCCCATAGCACATTCCATTTTCAAAATGCAACCTCTAGAATACCCATCTATATTACTTGGCTAGGACTGTCATTATAAAATACCACAAGGCTGAGTGGCTCAAACAACAAAGTTGTGATTTTCTCACAATTCTGGAGGCTAGAAGTCCACAACCAAAGGGTAAGTAGGGCCAGCTTCTCCAGAGGTCTCTCTCCTTGGCTTGCAGAGGGTGTCTTCTCCCTGTGCCGTCACGTGGTCTTCCCTCTGTGTGTGTTTGTTTGTCTATGTCCTCATCTCATCTTCTTATACAGATATCAGTCATACTGGGTTAGGGCTCACCCAAAGTACCTTATTTTAACTAAATTACCTCTTTAAAGACCCAAGCTCCAGATACTGCCACATTCTGAAGTCCTGGAGGTTGGAGTCGGCATATGAATGTGAGGGGCGGACAATTCAGTCCGTAACATCATCTTAGCTTTCTTTCATTTCATTTCAACTTTAATTCCCACAGAGCAAGAAAATCTTCTTTCATCTCTTTTGACCATGGCTCTCAATGTGAGGTAAACGAGTAATATTCTGAGACCTAACTTGGAGCTCCTTAGAAGTACATGTTTTTGAGGGCCTGACCAGCTGCTTGGGGGTGCTCTCCTGTCAGTCCTTCATCCTCAGTGGCCCTTCTGGGTCAGCCAGGAGGGTTAGGATTCTGCCTGAGTCCTGCACGCTACATTTATTTCCTATTTTAATTCAAATCAGTCACTTCTGTTTCTTTTCTCATAATCATCTATTTTCCTTCTTAATAAATTTCACTTAAAATATAATTTCTCTGGCAAAAAAAAATGCATTTATCTAACAGAAAAATAATACTCAGTTCAAGCAAATTAGATGTTCAGTAACACCTATTACAGAACTTAAGTATTTGGAAATTGGACTGTTCATTAAACAAAAATATTATTTAAATGGAAAACACTGGCAGTTCAAAATTGAGACAATGAGGTAGAGACATGCTATTCAGACCCAAAGCTGTTCTCCACAATATGAGAGCAAAACATGATTATGTCATTCTTTAATGAATTAATGGAATATAAAACACTGTTTTCTAACTGAAAATAAAATTCTAATGAATCACCGACAAGATTTTGAAATTTCGCCAGTTCCCCATAAAACAAATTAGTCTCTGTTTTTTGACTTAAAAAGTAGTGACAAAAATCTTCTCACTCATTCACTTGCATTTTGTTTTGAAGGCTTTTTCAAAAATCTTCATTTCGTGAAACAGCTGTTTCAGATCTAAATACAGAATGTGGGAAATTGTAGCGACCTGCCCATAACCATTTATATATCAATTCTCAGAGCCTGTCCCACATCCAGAAACAAGATGATGAGATGGGAATGGTATAAAGATCAAGCAGGCAGTAGACCCCAAAAGTCACCCACAAAGTCCTTCTCTATTCCTCTCTTTATGTGGCATCTAAATGATGGATATCCCTTGGATGGTCCCAGTGAAAGACAACAAGCCCCAAAAGTTCTTGTGAGAATTAGCTTGGCTGGATTCCTAGGCCTCACCCTTCAATCCAGCCATCCTCAAAGTGTGGTCCCTGCATCAGCAGCATCAGCAACACCTGTGAACTTACTACAAATGCAAATTCTCAGGCCCCATCCCAGACGTAAAATAAAAACTAAAAGGGTGGGGAGGGCAAAAAAAATATGTGTGAGGAAAAAAAAAAATATGTGTTTGAATAAGCCCTTGAGTAGTCATTGATTCCTCCTCAAGTTTCAGAACCATGGTCTGGTCTAAAGGCAGAGCCCTAGGGTACCTCAGAGGGGCTTCTGCCTTGAGGTGGGGCAGGTGGAAGGAGGCAGGGGGAAGGTGTAGACAGGGAAGATGAAATGTAAGATTGTGGAAACAAATAGGGCAGATTTTATACTACTTGTACTGACATCAATGGGGGCATCCTTCTTTTATTAGTTTCATATATTAGGGCTTCATATATGGGTTTATTTGAAAAAATTTTCTGCTAATTTCTTTTAAAAGTTGAAAGCCCAGGAAAGATGTAAAATTGACACCCTAACATCACAATTAAAAGAACTAGAGAAGCAAGAGCAAACACATTCAAAAGCTAGCAGAAGGCAAGAAATAACTAAGATCAGAGAAGAACTGAAGGAGATAGAGACACAAAAAACCCTCCAAAAAATCAATGAATCCAGGAGCTGGTTTTCTGTAAAGATCAACAAAATTGATAGGCCGCTAGCAAGACTAATAAAGAAGAAAAGAGAGAAGAATTGAATAGACTCAATAAAAAATGATAAAGGGGTTATCACCAATGATCCCACAGAAATACAAACTACCATCAGATAATACTATAAACATCTCTACGCAAATCAACTAGAAAATCTAGAAGAAATGGATAAATTCCTGGACACATACACCCTCCCAAGACTAAACCAGGAAGAAGTTGAATCCCTGGATAGACCAATAACAGGCTCTGAAATTGAAGCAATAATTAATAGCCTACCAACCAAAAAAAGTCCAGGACCAGATGGATTCACAGCTGAATTCTACCAGAGGTACAAGGAAGAGCTGGAACCATTCCTTCTGAAACTATTCCAATCAATAGAAAAAGAAGGAATCCTCCCTAACTCATTTTATAAGGCCAGCATCATCCTGATACCAAAGCCTGGCAGAGACACAACAAAAAGAGAATTTTAGACCAATATCCCTGATGAACATCGATGCAAAAATCCTCAAAAAAATACTGGTAAACTGAATCCAGCAGCACATAAAAAGCTTATCCACCATGATCAAGTGGGCTTCATCCCTGGGATGCAAGGTTGGTTCAACATACACAAATCAATAAATGTAATCCATCATATAAACAGCCTCAAAGACAAAAACTACATGATTATCTCCATAGATGCAGAAAAGGTCTTTGACAAAATTCAACAGCCTTTCATGCTAAACACTCTCAATAAATTATGTATTGATGGGACGTATCTCAAAATAATAAGAGCTATTATGACAAACCGACAGCCAATGTCATACTGAATGGGCAAAAACTAGAAGCATTCCCTTTGAAAACTGGCACAAGATCGGGATGCCCTCTCTCACCACTCCTATTCAACATAGTGTTGGAAGTTCTAGGGCAATCAGGCAAGAGAAAAGAAATAAAGGGTATTCAATTAGGAAAAGAGGAAGTCAAATTGTCCCTGTTTGCAGATGACATGATTGTATATTTAAAAAACCTCGTCATCTCAGCCCAAAATCTCCTTAAGCTGATAAGCAACTTCAGCAAAGACTCAGGATACAAAATCAATGTGAAAAATCACAAGCATTCTTATACACCAATAACAGACAAACAGAGAGCCAAATTACAAGTGGACTCCCATTCACAATTGCTTCAAAGAGAATAAAATATCTAGGAATCCAACTTACAAGGGATGTGAAGGACCTCTTCAAGGAGAACTACAAACCACTGCTCAATGAAATAAAAGACACAAACAAATGGAAGAACATTCCATGCTCATGGATAGGAAGAATCAGTACCGTGAAAATGGTCATACTGCCCAAGGTAATTTATAGATTCAATGCCATTCCCATCAAGCTACCAATGACTTTCCTGACAGAATTAGAAAAAACTAAAGCTCACATAGAACCAAAAAAGAGCCTGCATTACGAAGACAATCCTAAGCCAAAAGAACAAAGCTGGAGGCATCACGCTACCTGACTTCAAACTATACTACAAGGCTACAGTAACCAAAACAGCATGGTACTGGTACCAAAACAGAGATATAGACCAATGGAACAGAACAGAGCCCTCAGAAATAATACCACACATCTACAACCATCTGATCCTTGACAAACCTGACAAAAAAAAGAAATGGGGAAAGGATTCCAAATTTAATAAACAGTGCTGGGAAACCTAGCTAGCCACATGTAGAAAGCTGAAATTGGATCCCTTCCTTACAGCTATAGAAAAATTAACTCTAGATGGATTAAAGACTTAAATGTTAGATCTAAAACTATAAAAACCCTAGAAGAAAACATAGGCAATACCATTCAGGACATAGGCATGGGCAAGGACTTCATGACTAAAACAGCAAAAGCAATGGCAACAAAAGCCAAAATTGACAAATGGGATCTAATTAAACTAAAGAGCTTCTGCACAGCAAAAGAAAGTACCATCAGTGTGAATAGCCAACCTAGACAATGGGAGAAAATTTTTACAATCTACCTATCTGACAAAGGGCTAATATCCAGAATCTACAAAGAACTTAAACAAATGTACAAGAAAAAAATCAAACAATCCCATCAAAAAGTGGGTGAAGGAGATGAACAGACTCTTCTCAAAAGAAGACATTTATGCAGCCAACAGACATACGAAAAAATGCTCATCATCACTGGCCATCAGAGAAATGCAAATCAAAACCACAATGAGATACCATCTCACACCAGTTAGAATGGTGATCATTAAAAAGTCAGGAAACAACAGATGCTGGAGAGGATGTGGAGAAATAAGAACACTTTTATACCATTGGTGGGACTGTAAACTAGTTCAACCATTGTGGAAGACAGTGTGGCGGTTCCTCAAGGATCTAGAACTAGAAATACCATTTGACTCAGCCATCCCATTACTGGGTATATACCCAAAGGATTATAAATCATGCTACTATAAAGACACATGTACACGTATGCTGATTGTGGCATTATTCACAATAGCAAAGACTTGGAACCAACCCAAATGTCCATCAATGATAGACTGGATTAAGACAATGTGGCACATATACACCATGGAATAGTATGCAGCCATAAAAAAGGATGAGTTCATGTCCTTTGCAGGGACATGGATGCAGCTGGAAACCATCATTCTTAGCAAACTATTGTAAGCAGAAAAAAGCAAACACTGCATGTTCTCACTCATAGGTGGGAACTGAACAATGAGAACACTTGGACACAGGGTGGGGAACATCACACACCGGGGTCTGTAGTGGAGTGGGGAGAGAGGGGAGGGATAGCATTAGGAGATATACCTAATGAAAATGACAAGTTAATGGGTGTAGCACACCAACATGGCACATGTATACATATATAACAAACCTGCACATTGTGCACATGAGCCCTAGAACTTAAAGTACAATAAAAAATAATAACAGTAAAAAAAATAAAATAAAAGTTGAAAGCCACTCCTTTACAACAAGGAAAGAGGTGCCTTATGCTTTAGAAGTTCTCTGCTCAGCCCTTCTCTGATTATACCCCTTTCCACAGAGTGAAAGGAATGTATCCACCTGTGGCTCAGGTCATTCTAGACTATGGTTGTGTTTGGGGTGATCAGAACTGCCTGCCCAAACATGACCAAGCCTGTTTCCCAGTCCTGTGCTGCTGGCCTCTTGCCCAGGGCCATTCTCTGGAGGTTAAACTGTGCTACCTGTTCACAGACCCCAGGTCCACAGAGTCACTAAATGGCAGCTGTGTGGGGGTGAGAGTAACAGAACCTAGATACATGGACCAGGCTACTCACACATGGACTCACAAGGCCCCTCATAGTTTGAGAGAAGTGGGCAGCCTCGGTCCCAGTGCTGAAGCTATGTGCACTTCCATGTTCAGGCTCCAAAATACATTGGAAAGGCTTCAAGAATCCTAAATTTAGATGTGGCCTTTCAAATCATTATGAAGATAGGAAGATAAAACCTACTCTAACAGTTGCTCACATGATTCATAACACTTAAATCTTTATACCAATAGTAGGTGGGCCTCCATTTGTACTTTTGCCTCAGGCACCACAAAAGTTAAGAAAGAGCCTGGTTACAGAATACAAAACATCAGTGTGTTTTTGTAGGTGGCTTCTTGGTGCCATGTTATTTTACTTTGTCTATGATTTTATTTTATGAAGTAGAAATACACTCACCCATCTATCTTTCAGGCAGGGTGAGTATCCGAAGGAATGAAAACATCTCTGTCTCTGCCAATGGGTTTCTAAGGAAGACGAAACACACCTTTGTGTTGCCACAGCTTTGAAGTTAAGCTCTAATGAGGCTATCCGTTTTTCAGGGGAGCCATGAAATTCTATGGCTAGGGCAGGGACCTTGTTTGTCCTGTTTATCATTATATCCTTACTCAGGGCCCAGCCAAAAGCCTGACACAGAATAAGTTCTTGATAAACATTTGTTGAGTAAGTGAAAGAAAAACAAATGATTGAACTCTCAAGTATAAAAGGATCAGATTTGCTCAGTTATATTAAGTCCAAGTCCACCCTACTAATCATATATTGAGTCCCTGTGGGGTGACGGGCAGGGCACACCAAGATGGAGGGGACACTAAACCCATCCGTGCGGCATTTCTTGTTTAGTGGGGGAAACAAACATGTGAACACATGATTTCCAAAGGATCTGGCGAAGGCACGGCTCTTTATCTTGTCTGTCTGAGGCAGCTGTTTATCAGAGTCTTCATCTGTAATATCTACTGAAAACCCTGGGGTAACGTTTCCAAGAGAACAAACTGGGAAGGACCCCAGATGTTGGCAGATAGGTCCTAAAGAGCCTAAGGTCCTCCACGCAGCAGAAATCTGGGCTCATTTTGCTTAATCCATTAAAGTGGGAGTTGGAGGTGTGGGGGTGTTAGTTGTAGGTGCAGATATCATAAAAGCAGAGAAATCATATTTCTACATGTAGGATTGATTTGGGTTTCCCTGGAGCCAATAAGTATTTTTGCAAGTGTGATCCCATACTGCAAATAAGGCATGATCACTGCTTGGACATTTACTTCTAATGAGATCATCAGAGAAAATCTAACAAAGAACGTCTGAATATGTCCAGTTCCCAGCCACCTTCCATTATATGTCCTGTCTTTAGGGAACCCAGCAGGTAAGTCATAAACAGTGTGAGCAAGTGTTTCCACTAAGCTTTCTGCAAAATTCTTGAACTTAACAAGCTTTCTAGGGTAGAAAGAAATTTTATATACACTGGTTTATACATCACAGGTATTTTCCTGCATGAAACCCCACAAGGTACAGTCATCCGAATGGCCAGCCCTGCAATTTAAGGTTGACAACACAGACCTACACCACAGAGAAAGATGTGCCACCCATGGATAGCGACATAAATGGACCACAGTTTGTGGCAATACCATCAATGAAAATTCTTCACATTTTTTTTGATTACAATGTAAGCCAATAGAAGAACCCAGCAAGAAGGGAAAATCACCCTAGTCAGCAATTTTCTCAGGAAACACCCACACAGAATTTTAAATAAGCTTTGAATTGAACTAAAAATTGCCTTTTCCTAAGTTCCTTCCTTGCCTGAAAATAAAAGATCTTTTGAAAATTATTTTTCAACACAGACTACAGGTACGTAATGCGCAAGATATGTCATACCAGATCACATAGCTGATTAGCTGACTTTAGAATTCTACATTTGCCAAGCCCTATTATTATTTTAAGATAGAAGAAATTGTTTTTATGAAGTTTGATTATGCTAAACTGCAATAACTTCATTACTTTGTAAAATTATTATGCAACACAGATCTTCATATTTATTAAAAGCATCCAGCATCTGCAATGCCTGAGGCAATGCCTGTCATTGTAACACACTAGACAGTAGAGTCCTATCTGGAGACAGTCCCTGACACATGCACATGCAATGCTTGTATGTTTCTTTCCAAACATCATGTTCTAAGGATTCACAATTTAAAATAACCTATACTGTGAATGGGCAATGGGAAAGTTCAAATCCAATGTAAGATGCTGTGGAATGATTGACCAAAAAAAGGTCTCTCTCTAATGGAACTTCAAAGAGTCAACAACAAGTTGACAGTTTTTAAAAAGCATTTCTTCATAGTGTCTCCAGATGCCACTTGGAGAGGTAGATACATTTTTGATATCCATAATTTGAAATTAAAATATTCCTCCAATGGGAAAACATCTCCTGAGATTAAAAAAAAAAAAAAAACTGGCTGTTATCCTTGGAACACAGTGCATTTGCAGATTGAAGATGCACTCTAGTTATGTTCAGACTTCTCTGTGAAATGTATACAATTGCCTGTGGGGCAGGAGGAACAAATTCTCTGCCAAAAGCCAAGGACTCACTTAAAATAAGAAAGGAACAAAGTCCCATCCATTCTAGTTTTTGTTGTTATTTACATGTATGCCACGTTTAGCGATGTATTCCATGATGACAAACTCACTTTCAGGATCATTATTCGAATTCCTCTGTCCCCAGGCAGGCTTATGATAAAAATCTGAGGGATACTGTAGTCACTTATGCAAGTGTCCCAAGTTCACACTCAGATATAGAATATCCTGAACTCTCATAGATTTGATAGATCAATAGCCTGGATTTTTCACTATGTTGAGAATTAGCATAGCATAAAAGAACAAGGACTCTGAATTTCGCCACTTAGCAGTGTGACACCAGCTTTCTTATGTGTGAAATGGGATTAACAGTATTTATCATCCTGTGTTTTGTGAAAATTAGTTATTACGTGCAATGTGCTTAAAATAGTACCAAGTATATAGTTACCACTAAATAATGGCTCAATAATAATTATTATTATATTTAGTAGGATACTTTCTCAGTCTTCTCACACAATTTCTCAATAAGAAAGATAAACTGAGAAGTTACAAATGTTAAGGCCTTCCAAAATCATGGCTAGAATACCTTCACTTGCTATTAATCATATGGAAAGAATATTAATGCAGCACTGCCAGAACGGAAATATAGCTGTCTGTCTGTCTATCTATCTATCTATCTATCTATCTATCTATCTATCTATCTATCTATCATCTATCTATCTTCCACAGAGTAGAAGATAGAGATATGTCTCTATCTGTCTATCCATCCATCTATCTATCTATCTATCCAGATGTCAGATTTACCATTTGGCAGCCTTTGATTTTTTACAATTATTTTTATCTTTTTTTTTTTTTTTGAAACAGAGTCTTATTCTCTCACCCAGGCTGGAGTGCAAGGGTGCTATCCCAGCTCAGTGGTGCAACCTCTGCCTCCCAGGTTCAAGTGATTCTTCTGTTTCAGCCTCCCGAGCAGCTGGGATCACAGACATGTACCACCATGCCCGGCTAATTTTTGTATTTTTAGTAGAGACAGTTTCACCAAGTTCCCTGGGCTAGTCTCAAACTCCTGGCCTCAAGTGATCCCCCAACCTCGGCCTCCCAAACTGCTGGGATCACAGGCATGAGCCACCGTGCCCAACCCTTTGATTTTTTTTCCCCAATGTATAAAATTAAAAACAATTAACCTATTAAGTGTTAATAAGCAAATACAAGAGAGAGGACACACTGCTGGCTTTGAAATTTTTGGAACCCGTTTCTCCTCATTGAATCCTGATACAGAGGGACAGGCATGACTTGCTGTCATGCAAATGAAGAGGGGAACAGTAGACACTGGGGCCTGGGTGAGGGGGAAGTGTGAGAGGAGGAAGAAGGAGGAAGAAGATCAGAAAAAGTAACTATTGGGTACTATGCTTAGTACCTGGGTGACAAAATAATCTGTACAACAAACCCCTGTGACACGACTTTAGCTACATAACAAACCTACACATGTAACCCTGAACCTAAAATAAATGTTAAAAAAAACAACATAATAAACAAAATAGTACAACAGTCTTCTCTCTTAGCCTCAACAACACCTTGTCATATCCCATCCCTCCACTGCACAGTTTCTTCTTTTAGTTTTTTTGATTTTTTTTTTTTTTTTTTGTGTGTGTGTGTGTGTGGTCTGATGTACATGCAATGAAAGCTCAAATCTTAGCTGTATAGTTTTGACAGATAAATGCATTCATATAAACTTCATCCTTTTAAGAACAGAGGTTTTCCATTATCCCCAGAAAATTTCCTCAGGTTCTTTTCCAGGCAATTTTTTCCTCACTCCGTTGGAGTGCTATCTCTGTTCCATTTTTTAAAAAACATTATGTCTGAAAACATATGAAGGAGTTTATTTTATTTTTAGCTGTCTCACTCAGTACAATGTTTATAGGATTCATCCAGGTGGTGTGTGTCGGTAGTTCGTTCCCGTGTATTGCTGAGTAGTATTAGGATTGTATGCTTTACAACTTGTTTATCCATTTTCCTATTGATAGATATTGGGCTGATTCCTGCTTTGGGAAATTATGACTAAAGTATTTATTACCTTTCTTGAATAAATATTTGTTACATTCAATTTATTTTCTTTATTAGCTTTTAAATATAATCTCTGCATTTATTTAGTGGTTGCAGGGATTACAAAATACATGTTTAACATATTACAACTTACATAGGAGTTAATGTTGTACTGTTTCAATAAATGTAAAATATAAAAAACTTCCTACAGAACATTCTATTTGCCTCCTATTCTATTTGCTATTGTTATACATTTTATATCTACATGTTATAAATCTCAAGAATATACTGTTCATAATGCTCGCTTTTTTAAAAAAAAAATAGAAAATGAAAGAAACCATCAAACCCTTTCTCTCTTATATGGCTGCTGAAAAGAAATGTACTCTGGACCTCCTCTTGCAGAGATAAGGGGGCATTTTTAAGTCCTTTTTTATGAAGAAAGCATTCTCCCTCATCTGAGTGCTGTCAGGTGATTTTCAGGTAACAGGGATGAAGTACAGTGACAGAGCCTAAGTCCTGCCAATGTGTACCTATAAGAAGCTTACCCAAAACCTAGGGCCCATGGGCCTTTTCAGGACCAGAAGCTGTGGTTTAGAGGATAAAGGTTGGGTACAGGGACAGACGACTGAGCTCAAATCCAGGTTCTATCTCTGAATGGTTGTGTGGCCTTTGCTAAGTTACTCTCTGTTCCTACCTATGAATGAGAGTGGTATCCACAGGAACACCAGGAAAATTCAACCTGAATCCAGCCACATGCTCAGCGCAGCCCTTAACATGGAATCAGTGTGAATATGAGTTCTTAGGCCTCACCCAAGCTACTTCAGCTTGGCAACTCTATCATACCAAAAGACCCTTGACATTCTATGTTAACATAATTGCAAAACAATTGTAGAACCATTTAAAAATTGCTTCTATATTCACAGTTTATTTGAGGATAGAAGGATGTGGAAACAATTATTGATTATGTATTAAAAATAGGAAAAGTTAGGTGGTTGGTTTCCTGAGATGCCAAAGCTAGTAAATAGAAGCGCCAGAACTTGATCCCAAGCATTGTGACGAGAACTTTTTCCACTCAGAGTAACTTTCACTTTATAAAACCTGTAACATCACATTGTTACCAAATATGACTTTGCTTCCTGCCATTAATGGTAAGAATGATGTCTCATCATCTTTCCAAGTCCAAGTCCTAGGAGAGGTGAAATATAAATGTGACATTAACCAGTATAATAATAATATTGTACACTTGCATTTGTCAGGTACAAAGCTAAATGCTTCCATGTGAGACCTCATTTAATGTTCACAACATCCCAATGAGACACATGCTGCTCAGAGGCCCATTTTCTAGACGAAAAAACCAAGCCTCAAGGAGGTTTATGGGTTCCCCAATGCCACACAGTCAGAACAGCCACAATGTTAAACCAAGTCCTTTTGGATGCTGGAATCTTCCACCAAAGTGTATGATGTCTAGCATGTCTGTGGCATGCCTCTGGTGTGGGAGGGTCCTTTCTGCTTTCTGCTCTCAAGGATGGTCTCCACTAGCCCTCAGGAGAGATGCATAAGTAAAATCCTGGGGACAGATTGTATTTTCCAAAGATGATCACTACAGTATCTTTCATTCCACATGCTCTTTTTCAGCCTGACCTTGGTACTTTTCCCAACTAGTGGTGGAAACTATGTCTCTTCCCCTTGAACCCTGGTGGACTTTCATGTCTGTTTCAACTGATAGAGTAGGACAGAGTGATGTTGTGAGACATCTGTGGCTAGGTCATAAAAACGCTGTGCACTGCTGCCTCATTCTCTGAGGAAGCTGGTTCTAGGGCTCAGCCACCATGCTGTGAAGAAGATGAAACCGGCCCCCACATGGCAACCACATAGAGGGTCCATGGGCAAGATATTCTGACTAACAGATAATATCAGCTACTAGATGTGTAAGTGAAGACTCATTCAGATTGTTCAAAAATGTCCCCAGGAGGCCAGGCACAGTGGTATCGATGAGGTATAATAAAACACATAGACATGGGAATGACTGTCATGAAGGAAGAATCT
The DNA here is from genome assembly GCF_007565055.1 of Rhinopithecus roxellana. Taxonomy (NCBI): domain Eukaryota; kingdom Metazoa; phylum Chordata; class Mammalia; order Primates; family Cercopithecidae; genus Rhinopithecus; species Rhinopithecus roxellana. The sequence goes on from NC_044551.1 coordinate 35,425,574, forward strand.
GATACAAACAGGTCCCTAGAAACAGGAGGCACAACAATGTGGGAGGATGGGGGCCATGCAGGAATGTTCCATGGCGGGGCAAGAGGCAGAAGGAGTGAAGGAAAAATGGGAGCAAGAGCCTTTATTGTGGTTTCCCAGGGAAGCAATAGGTGAGGCAGGGTAAACAGGCTTAGGATTGACTGGTTTGAATCATTTCAGAAGGATCTTGGGTGTAGGAGCTGTCTCTAGTTATGGCGATCCTGGCCTTGGGGTGATTAGGGTAGGAGAATAGTGGTCCGGAGTATAGGAGCCCAGAAAAAGGAAGTAGCTAGGGTATGACTCTGCATTGGTTAGTTTGCATATGGAGGAGGCACTATGTTTACTAACCATAGAAGGAGCAGTCCCTTCAGCATCAACAAGGCCCCAGAGGTCAAAGCATCAGAAATACATAAAATAAAAAGGCATAATTAATGCACAGATGATTCCAGTCATCAAGTCAACCCTAGCCTTCCGGTGGTCCTAGACAATATCTAGCAGAGAAAATTTATTCTTGCCGTGCCCTTCCTGATTAATGGAACCATGAGCATAGTAAACTGGTTGTTTTATGCCACTAGATTTTGGATTTGTTTTGTTATGCAGCAATAGACAACTTACATAATGCTTTTGGCTTTAGTGATGATAATTCCAATCAGCTCTAGTTCATTTTACCTCGTGGTAGGGGGAATTCCTGATTATGCTGTTTCTCTTGGCATTACATTTTCACCAATTAGTGCTCATGAATAATATGAAAATGTATTTAGTTTATTTTTCCCTCTGCTTGCAGGAAGGGTTCTCATAGATTAGCGATGCTAATTTTTCAATGTTCTCATGAAATTTTCCCTATTAAAAAGAGAAGAGACAAGCTATGGTTTCCAAATCTGCACCACAAGAGGCAGCCCTAGTGAAAAACATGTACCCTGACCTTCCTCAGCAAAGAAAATAGAGTTTCAGTCATTTGTATAACTTGTACCAATCAGAAGGATAAATTCTCTAGAGTGTGCGCAGAACAGTAAGAAAGAAGGAGGGAGCAAGGTTTCAAGGGGTTTATATCTATCTGAGTCAGTTTGCTTTTCATGATGACAAAACTCTGGTGTTAATTTGGAAGTAGTATCCAACCTAGAAGAGAAAAAAATTGTATATATTTTGTGGGAAGATGATGAAAATTAAAATTCAAAGGCATATGCCAATTTGAAAAGAGGATCTGAGAGCTTTGAAGACTCAACCACAAGGGAGAGAGAAAACTGACACATCAATCTCCACGTTAATATATAGACAGAAATAAAGAAAGGCAGAAAAGTAAGAGAGCAAGTTAAATTCTTATCCTTGAGTGCTATCAAAAAATATCGCCTTTGGCAAGTTTGAAATACAATGTCCTTTAGAGAGGGTAATTCTACAAAATAGGAAAAGAAGTCTTTGTGGAGTTTGCCTTAAGTAATCATAATTACAGGTTATTGAGACTTGAGTCAGAAAGTAATGACAAATATGCCATAATCTGCATCAATTTTTATTCTAATAATAAACTGAGATAATGTTGAAATGAAGGTAGATGACAGTTACAAATGAACAGAGTTCAAAAGAATGCTATCAACACACATCGAGCATCACCTGCAGGAAATAATCTTTATTCAAAAGTGTTTCTTTCTAGACATTGCTCCTTGTCTCCATTAGCATAACTTGTAATCTTTTTAAAGTATCTTGATCACAATTCCTCCTCCCTTCTGAGCTTAGAGTTATATCTGTGAAATAGCAATCCTTTTTGGCAGCCATCCATTTGTTGGCCAAAAATTCCCTTCAGCGTGATCTCTTTGAGTCTGAATTCACACTCAGTGTCATGCACCTCACTGTGCTATTTAGGAAAAACAGCTTCATACTTGAGATACTAACCCATCAATTACACAAAGATGCTTCATATTCCCCTAAGCACAAACAGGCTGTACAAAGCAGTGAAAGCCTTTAAATGGAACTTTGAAGTGGCATACCATTTATTCTTGTGTGTGTGTATATGTATGTGTGCACCCATGAAATGGCACTTGTATGGCTCAGATATTGCTCTAGAGAGAATAATGCTTTACATTTAGGTAGCATTTATATTTTCTAAGCATTTTCACAGATATTAAACAATTAGGCCAAGAGAATAATATCATTGACTTGAGAAACGTCTCAATGTATTGGCCTGGAAAAGCAAGCAGCATCCTTCACCTGGGAATGTGTTATAAACACAGATTCCTGACCCCTACCCCAGAACCACTGAATCATAAACCCTGAAGGTTTTACAACCTTCCAGGTGATGCTGAGAGACACTCAGGTTTGAGAACAGCTGACTCAGAGAAAAAAGTGTAACAGATTTAGTATGATGGTGATTAAACATATAGAAAATGGTCATTAAGACCCAGGGTTGAAACTTAGCTCCACCAATTTACCTTCAGCAAATTATTCACCAACATTATCTCAGTTCTCCCATATGAAAATGGAAATAGTAAAAATATTAATCACAAAGGGTTGCTACAAGAATTAAATAATATGATGCATGGAGTACTTGATGTAGTAAGTATTCAATAAATGTTAGTAATTATTAAATAAATCAAGCCCATTAAATATAGATTGGAAATTGGGAAAGGCCTTTGGAAATTGGGAAAGGGCTTGGGGCTAAAAGGATAGAAAAATTCAAATATTTTATATGACTAGAAAAGGATAGAAGCCAACAAGTAAATTTGTAATAAATGCATTCATCGCAATTTTAAGTCTTATTTTCATCCCCAATTCATGTGGAAATCCCATCCTGTCCCTGAAACATGACAACTGTCTACCAAAATATCATATAAGATCATGTATGTGCTTTCCTTACTGAAAACAGATAGGGGAAGAATAAACAAAGACTGCTATATCTTTAAATCTTTATAAAAGCACTGTTACCTTAAAAAATCTTTGTATGTTATATTCAGAAATCCTATGACTGCTTTGTTTCAATATCATTATTGACATTAAACATGTTGCTATATCTTCAGGAAAAACAAAACAGGTATGTTTCTGTACAAAACAGCTTAGGGGAGAGCAACACTATCTCAGAGCTGCTCAGAACTTTTAGTTTAAAAAGCAGTGAATCCTCTCAATTGTACAGCTTGCAAGCATGCTTTTTTCACTACATGGAAACAAGTCAAAGGCATCAAATGCTGGCTCTGACAGCTGTTGTCTCTCATTTTCAACCTGACATAATGTGTTTCAAGACTTCAAGGCTGTTTCCCAGAAGTGGTAGAGGGGCCTGAGTAATTGGTTTGGAAGAGTGAAGAAATTGAACAAAAGGGAGGAACAACATGGTCTCATTTTTATTCACAAGCTATCAGTCTGGCATTTATTTACTCCTACTGGAATTCTATAAGTCGAACTAGTTCTTCATGTTGCAATATATGCAAGGGCATTTTAGTCCTGTATTATCTATGCCCAGCCCAATGGCGATGAGATGAAGAGAATACACAGTTGTGGCTGATCAGACGAATGAGTCTTGCTTACCACCTGCTGAAGACGTGGTATTATTTCTTGCTTCCTCATAAACTAAGGACATTTACATTTCATTGAATAACATTTATTGAAAGCCATATTATTTATTTACAGAATGCATAATAAATTTCATTGCTTTTGAATTCTGTGCTATTATTCCAATAACAGCAGTTAGTAATTTGTACATTAAAATTCCACCTGGTAACACTCAAATCACAGTCTTTGATTGGAAAGGAGATTTGAGGGGTGAGAGAGTGAATAACAAACTTTACTTAACATGATAGACTAGATAAAAATGACATCTAATTTAGAACTATGATTGGCAAACAATAACCCAAAAGCCAAGTTAAACTAAAAACCTGTTTTTGTATAGCCCATAAATTAAGAATGGTTTTCACATTTTAAGTGGTTGAACAAAATATAAGAATAATATTTCATAACTCATGAAAAGTATATCAAATTCAAATTTCAGTATCCATAAATAAAATTCTATACATAAAACATATACATATTGTCTATGCTGTGTTGATACAATGGCAGAAACCACATAGCCTACAAAGCCCAAAATATTTAATATCTCATTCTCTATAGAAAAGATTTGCCAACCCTCGAATTAAGCAAATATCAGCTAACTTCAGTGGGCTTTACTCATGCTACAAGTCCCAAAATGGATTTTTTGCTAAGAATTAATGAATCAACAAAATTCATGAAACTTCCAAATCTCACTGGAGGAAGAAAAGGAGCATCTTGGCAGACAATCAGTTGGTAACTACTTGATATTCTTACATCTTTAATAACAGAAAGGAAGAGACAGTTTCACTGGTTCCACCTTTCACAGTTAAACTTTCACTGTCCATTGGAAAGAAATGGGTGTCCTTCAAAAACTGTAATAATTATAATAAAAGCAACAGCTAAACTTACTGAATGCTTCCAGTGTTCTGGTCAAACATATATTAGTTCACTTAAGTCTCACATTTATCCTGTGGTGTCATTATTACCATTACCATTTTACAAAGGAGAAAACTGAAGTTTGAAGAATTTAAGTAACTTTCCTGGTTAATAATTTGAGCTTATTTTTTACCTCTCACAAGCATCATTTAATCTTCAATATATCCTTCCATCTCTTATCATTTTAGATATCTACCTTTCCTGTTGGACAGTAGGATATCTAGAAGTAAAGCATGACGGAGCCTGGAGCATAAGTTCAGTTTGACCAATTAAGAATAGCATACATGCTGCAGCTGGCACTGTTAGTTGCCTATCTGTTCTGTCACTCTTCCTTTTCTTTGCTAACAAACCTGTCCTCAATCAAGCTGGGTCTGCGCCTAGGCTCAAGTGAGAGATACAATTTCCAGTTCTCCCTGACACTCAGAGTGACCCTAAGACATGATTTTGGCCAATGAGAAGCAGAAGGATGTCTATGGGGTTGGGGGGGTAGTCTTGGAAAACATATTTTTTTTCTAATGAAAGGAAAGGGATGACTGGCACCACCCCCATTTTCACCTTCTTTATGTTTTAAAAGCACATGTGATGTTTGGGGTTACAGCAGTCATCCTGTGACCATCAGGGAATATACACAGGAAAACAAACAAACAAAAAGAACTGCAGAGATGTAGAAGTACTCAGAAAGCACCAATAAATAGTCTAATCTCTTGAGTCAAAAAATCTGGGTTTGAACTCATCTTCTGCCACTGACTAGCTATGGAACTTATAAAAGTCACTTAATTTTCTCATGAGCCTGTCTCTTCATCTGCAATGTGAAATAATAATATCTACTTCATATGGTAGACAGGCAATGAAGTGAGAGTGCAGTTGTGATGCCTGCATGGCCCGATACATAGTTGCTACAAGTTGTCGTTATTACTATTGTTGTTATCAGCATAGGAGGATATGAACAATACATATTTAAATGTCAATGAGGAAAGGGTGTAGTGTGGGGGAAGGCAAATATGAACCACAGAAGGCCATCTGGAGAGAGTGACATTTGAGCTAGAAATGGAAAGAAGAATAGGAATTTGCTTGATAAAAATAAGAGGAAGAAAGGAGTTTTCAGTAGAGACTTAGCAGGAAAGTGCCTGGCAGGGAAGGCAGATGAAGGAGTAAAAGCTTCTGTGAGAACTGGCAGACAGTAAAATTGAAAGTCCAAGCTGGGGACAGATCGTGAAGAGCCTTAAAATTGCCATGCTGAGTTTGGGGCTTCATCCTAAAACAAAGAGAAGCCTCTGAGAGGTTGTAAGCACGGCAGTGACATAATCAGGTCTCTGTTAGAGATAGATAATTGGCAGCAGACTGGGAGATGGGTTTCGTAGAAACTGTGAGTAACAAACACCATCAGGAGGCTATTTCTATAACCAGCCAGAGGATAATGAGGAACCAAATGAGGACAGTGAGCCTGGAACACATGGAAGAGCGTGGATTTTACAGACATTTTGGAGGTAGAAAGATGAATCTTAGACTCCAGTGGAATTTGAAAAGTTAAGGAAATCAAAGACTCATAACTGATTCTCCATTGTCTTGATTGAGGGGTTTAGGGGCTACTAAATGTCATTACCTAAGATAGGAGTGTTCAAAAAGTGTATTAATCAATGAAAGTTCAAATGATAAGAATATGGCCTTTTTGGAGGTAAGCTATTTCTGTCAAGGCCTTACTAAAGGCTCACCTAATTCTCCTTGAATGTCATTCAAGTCCACTTTCTCCTATGACATCAGTGCAAAGGAATAAGGATTGGCCGCATTCTGTCTCAATAAACCATTATATGCATTAAGATGGTTGTTTATGCACCTAAGTGAGAAATATGATTTCCAGCCCTTTTGCCAACAATTCTATAAGAGCTTTGCAGTCAGGAAACATGGCTTATACTAAGATCCACCCCAGTTCCTCACTGCTACCATGCCTACTGCAGGGCATTTTAAATGGTAAGTGCTCAACAAATAGTTGTTACTTTGATTTGATATAAAATTGATTTGATGCACTTTAAAGGGTCAGCTTTAAAGTCATCAATGATTACTGCATAACCTCTGAAGAAACAGGTGTGGGAGAAGGTCTCAGAAGAAAAGGGCATGGAGCCATTTGCATGAATCACATTCTAGGTGATTTATGTGCATTCTGTAGCCCAAGGCCTGTATTTTCCTCTGTGTCTCTACACATGATCAATCCTCAGCCTCTGACCCAAAAACTTTTCATGGTCTTCAAAATCCACCTCCCTCCTACCCCTCAAAATGGTACATGGGTTGTTCCAGGGCACTGGCTCACACATCAACTCTGACGAGCCTGATACCATGCTTATCTCAGGCTTCTGGAGTCCTTTTTGGCTTCCTTAGCATCCTTAACCTCATGTGTTCTGTGTTGTCACTATTTCCCACGTGCTCCCTAGAACCCATGCATGTGAATCAGCGGTCACATAGGCTGGAAGACTGCAGTAATAGAGAAATGAGTTTAGTAAAAAATTGGTCCTTTTAATTTGCTAACATGCACTGAAAATGTTCAGGAGCATAAGACCCTTCAAAAGATTTCTGATATCGACCTGCAAATGGATATTTTAAGTGAGTACACCATTTCCAAGACAGATACACAAAGGAGTAAGCTAACTAAACATAATTACTAATGAAGTGTTTTCAAATCTTTGGTCATAGGATATAGGAAATGGATGAATGAGTGAACTAATTAATTATGCATTAATGAAATGAGCAAAATTAATAGAATGAAAGGTAACATTTATTTTTTCTCAGAAATAATTACGTTTCCTGGGGTGCCTCGATACTCTACACCTGAGAAGTGGAAGCATACCAAAAGTTTTAGACCACCAGGAGGAAATTCTGAAAAGTTCAAAGTAAACTTTCTTTTATCAAAAACCTATTGCTTTGTGCAAACACCTGAGAGGAGGCATTTCTGTGAAAGGGGAAAAGCATTTACAAGCGAGTGAGGGACAGCTCCAAAGGCACAACTGTCCACCATGAAACACACTTCTCTCCTCTGTCCATTGGTGTGAACCCAATTCAATCAGCACTTCTGTTCCTCAGGAAATGGGTACATTAATGGGTACTGCTATCACTCAAAGGTAATGGAGTGAGAATGCCATTATTTTAAATGGTTTGAGGCCATGCAGTCCGCAATTTCATTAGCTTTGTTTCTAGGGAATCCATCTACCAAATTCTGCGACATCTGCAGAAGTAGGGGAGAAATCCACACAAACTACATTCTACCATTCTCTTCCTTAATGTAAATCATATTCACATTGATAGGCACTTGAGCTTTATGGTAGACAGAAAAATGACTCTCAAAATATTCTATATCCTAATCCCTAGAACATCTCAATATGAGGAGATTATCCTGGAGTATCCTGATGGTTCGATGTAGTGATAGGAGCCCTTAAAAAAAGAGGAGGCAGAAAGAAGAGGAAATTAGAGGATGAGGCAGAAGGGAAGGTAAGAGATTCTAAGCATAAGAAGAATTCGAGGCCACAGCTGAGGAATGTGAGTTCTAGGAGATGAGAGCTGAGCACACACCCTGGATAACAGCCAGAAAGCACATAGAATTGAGGTCTACCAACAACCGGAATGGGCCTAGAAGCAGATTTTCCCCCAGATGAGAGCCTAGGCCTGCCAACACCTTGACTTTGACCTCATGAAACTCAAAGCAAAAAACCAGCTGGACCATCCTAGGCCCAGACTTCTGACCAATGGAAACTGAAAGATAATAAATGGATATTGGTTTAAGCTGTGAAATGTATGGTAATTTGTTACTTCAGCAATAGATAACTAATGTGGGCCTTATCCAATTAACCCACGGTCATTGAAGTTTTGATATTGGTGAGCCTTATTTCAATCCTTCCACCCAGTATCTATTTTTGGAGACCTCAACTACTCCACTAAGGTGCATGGTGGTAAGTTTTACAAGAATTAATCTCATAGTGATGAGCAAAGACAGGATCTGCTCCTGTGCTTTTAGTCCAGTTGGGGACAGAAGTAGTCAACAAACAAAATTTACATAAATGCATATGCAATAGCAGACTGTGATCAATAAAACGGAGGGGGAGTACCTGGCACTAGGGGTCTATATCAGAGGGTCTGGTGGAGGGGTGTTTCCAAAAAGACCTTCCTGAAGCACTGACATTCAAGCTGAGAGCTATAGTACATGTAGGTGGGACATGAGGATCCAGAGATTTTTGAGCAGAAAGACCAGCAAAGACCTTAAAGTGAAAGAAAACCTAGGTGTGTGAGAAACCGGAATGCTGGATAGCAGATTAATGCCAAAGAGACCAGCAAAAACTACATCACGAGTCTTTGAGTCTTTGTGAGCTATTCTAAAGATTTTCCATAAAGGAAAAAAAAAACACGCATCATGCTTCAGAATGAAAGGAATTATTTATTGATTAATAATTATAGAAACTGTCATGTACATGAAATGATACTCAAGCTGTTCCTCTGGGCTATTAGCTTTATAATTTTAATCCAAGGCTTAGGAAACAAAGTACAGGCTCTCCTCCACATGTTAGATGACCCACAGATTTAGAAAAAGCCCTACACTTGGTATTCTATGATTGACAGATGCATAGAAAGTGATTTATCCTCTCTAAGGTTCAGTTTATTCATCTACAAAGTGGAGATGATAGTCTGATGCAAATAAGAGACACTATAAATATTTGCTGAGTAAATAAGTTAATATATTCCTGTCCTGCTTGACTCAGAGGATCAAATGAAAACAAGTATGTGAATGTGCTTTGCAAAGTATAAAATGTTTAGCAAATGCAAATAATCATTGTTATGATTAAGCCAACAAGGTCTTCATACAAGGAGAGATTGTTCATGTTTCTGAAGATAGAAATAAGAGTCATGCTAATGATACTGACAAATGGGTTGGAACAAGTCAGTGAAGAAGGTCACGAAATTTTCATCCACGGATGCACTTATGACTGGAATAGAAGCCACTGCCATGGACAGATTAGGGGGATGTCAGCAGAGGGGCGAAGAATTAGGCTAGACAAAGCATCTTAAACCCTAGATTTCTATATAAACTTGCTCTAAGTAGAGCAATAAAGAAGCCACAATCATAGGGATTACTAATGTAACACACGGGCTATTCTTTGACTTAACATCTACCAAAAATTACAATCAGTACAAATTTGTCATTATTCTAAAATATAATTTTTATATATTCACCAGAACCCTTCCTTGAAAACCCAGGAAAATTCTGTTTCTCTGGGGCTCTCTTTCTGATATCCTAATTCTAGCTAAGCATTCCAACTAAGGCGTTTCATATAAGAGAGTATCATAGGCTAGGCATCGTGGCTTACTCCTGTAATCCCAGCACTTTGGGAAGCCGAGGCATGAAGATCACTGGAGGTCAGGAGTTTGAGAGCAGCCTGGTCAACATGGTGAAACCCTGTGTCTACTAAAAATACAAAAATTAGCTGGGTGTGGTGGCACATATCTGTTATTCCAGCAACACGGGAGAATGAGGCAGGAGAATCACTCGAACCTGGGAGGTGGAAGTTGTAGTGAGCCGAGATCATGCCACGGCACTCCAACCTGGGCGATAGAGTGAGACTCAATCTCAAAGAGAGAGAGAGAGAGAGAGAGAGAGAGAGAGAGAGAGAGAGAGAGTATCATAGTGTTAAACATACATGCTTTGGTGACTAAGAGCCCTGTGTTTGAACCCTAGCTCCTCTAGTGGGTAGGAAAGTTACCTAACTGTTAAAACTCAGTGTTCTCATCAGTAAAATAGGAATAGTAAGAGGATCTAACATATATGATTATACTTTCTACAGTGCCTACCATACAGAAATACTTGGCACATAGTATTATAATCACTGCTATTATTGATGTATATTCCCTGTGCAAACCTGAAAGCTTAAATTACTTCAAGACGGAAAAGAAAATATTTAAAAAACACAAGCATTATCTCACTAATTATTTAGCAGCCCATTTCTTTTCTCCTTGCTATTACAAAAGAGAAAAAGTAAATAAAAAGAACTGGAACCTGCCTATAGAATATTCCTAGCTATTTTTCTTCACTGAGGTTATCTGTCTAAGGCAGAAATGAAACTACAAAACTTAGGACTGTGTTAAGTAGAGAAAACCACACATCCTCTGTTTTGGAGCTCAATCTCAAATGCTGGCATTTGAAACACTTTGGAGATATGAACTGTCATAATTTCAAAAAAGCCTCACCCCCAGAAAGCAGCCCAGACCGAGCCATTCATCATCAGTTTCATAGCTGAGGCCTCAGAGGGAAGCCCAGAGTTCAGGTATGTGGTAAGTAGGTCTCTAAATTCACTGTACTGCCTGAGAAACCTGTCAAAAAAATTCTTATCATGGACAGCGTTAATTACACATAAAATGACAGAGCAGGCACTCTGGGAGACAAACAGTAACCTGCAGAGAGCGAGCTGGCTGAGGAAGGGCAGCGAGGGACAGTGTCCAGATCAGATCTCCGTGAGTACCAAACCCTACTGGCCCAAGCAGTACAAACAAATAGACTGAGATTGGAAAAGAATGTTTTCAAAGTCTAAATAGATTTATGTTGAGTTCATTCACAGAAAGCTCAAATATACTGCAAAACCAGCAACTGAGAACTTTCTAGCATTTGATTTACTTACAAAAATAAAAAGTTATTTATATTCTCCTATCATTTATTTGTTCAAATATGTGTTGAGAATAGACTCGTATTGGATGCAGTACTTATCAGGGAAAAGTAGACAAAGCCCTGCCCTCATGCCCCTGACAGTCTGAATGGAAACAGGAATCAAACATCAAAAACACAGAGAAGGATTATTACACACTCTTGTCTCTTATAGCGCCTTCCAGTCACCTATCACAATGGAGCCACAAACCAGGTCAAGGCAGGCCAATAATTTAAATTGGGAGAGAAAGTGAATGGAGAGGATATTTGAGCTTAGGACTAAAGACAAAATAGACATTTAGAAGATTACGAATGAGAGGAGGAGAACTCCAGGAGAAGGAAGAATCTCGGTCTTCCCTTCTTGGTGAGAATAATCCATGTCCTGTTGTAGGTACTAAGGAGGATGCAAAAGATATGAAACCTTGTCCTGGCACCCTAAGAGGTTTTGATCTCCTTGGGGTAGTATGTGAAACAAATAATAAACCCATGGCAAAGACCATATGATAGATCACTAAAAGCAAGTCTCAAAATAATCCCAAAAGTAAGGAGAAGCTTGTGGAGGGCCCTCAGGATGGGTAGGATACAGTCAGATATAGCACAGATTCATTGTACGAATGGGAAAGCAGCCTGGGTAAATAAAGCAGGGGCTGGGCTGTGGGAAACTGTTTTGGTAAAGGGAGGTGGTAAAGAGACTAAGCTGACCACAGCAGAAGTAGGAGGCACAGGGAAATAGACTTATAAAAAGGGCAATCACCCAGAGTAAAGGCATGAATGTTGGGGCCACCCAACATTTCCTCTAAACATTAGTCTAAGAAAAATTTGTGTGATAAGCAGTAATGGCAAAAATCAAAAATACAAGTAAATCCAGAGAGAAACAGAAACAATATGATTAAACCTGCTCTAGAGCCCAGCCCTTCCTCAGGCCTATACTGCTATAGATTCCAAACACTGTCAGCACTTTGACCAATTATACCCACACCTGCTGGGGTATTTTGAGCTCAGGTCCACCAGCAGACACATCTGGACGTAATTCCATGGCCCCAAGTCTGGGATTCAGCAAGCAGCTCTGAATGTTCTCCAGGTTGCCACTGAGATTGAAGTGAGCCACGAGCTTTGTCCCACATTGTCAAGGCCACACAGCTCCTCCCTTGTTCTTCTAATGTCCTCACTTAGATGCAGGTCCTCTTCCCAGCCCTCCCCTCAGTGGGCTGGAGTCTTTCCAGCTGGATCCGCCCTCCTCCATATGCTGCACTGTGGAGACTACCTCCTCCTGCTTCCACACCTCTCCTGTGAGCCAGAGAGAATCCTTCAGAGATAGACAAGGATCCAGATTGAGCCTGAGTTTACGCTGCCCCTTTGGATTTTGTAAGTTGACCATTGGTTTCCCAGATGGTGCCAACAGCTGTTTGGTTCCCTGCAACTGAAAATTCTTCTTTCTCAGCTTAGAGACTATGTATTTCCCAGCATGTCCAGCATGTAGGACTAATACCTTCTGAGGTAATGATTTTGTTTTTTTTGTGTGTTTCTTTGGGAGAATTATTTTTGCATTCTCCTACCAAAGATAAATGTGTTTAACATCACCTTTTAAGTAAAGGCTAAATAAAAGGAGTTACCAAAACAATGTTCACTTGTGTAGTCCATGTACTAACTGGCCTTCCAGAGGTGTCTATGCTAACAATAAGAACTCTTTTTTTTTTTTTTTTTTTTTTAAGAGGAAGTCTTGCTCTGTCACCCAGGCTGGAGTGCAATGGTGCGATCTCGGCTCACTGCAACCTCCAGCTCCCGGGTTCACACCATTGTCCTGCCTCAGCCTCCTGAGTAGCTGGTACTACAGGCACCCGCCACCATGCCTGGCTAAATTTGTTTTGTATTTTTAGTAGAGACGGGGTTTCACCATGTTAGCCAGTATGGTCTCGATCTCCTGACCTCGTGATCCGCCAGCCTTGGCCTCCCAAAGTGCTGGGATTACAGGAGTGAAACACCGCACCTGGACAATAAGAACTCCTTACTAGTCTATTTCAGTCATAATCACCTTGTCACGGTCATATACACTCTGTCTTAGTGTGGGCTGCCACAGCAAAATACCATAAACAAGTGGTTTATAAATAATAGAAATGTATTGCTCACAGTTTTGGAGGCTGGAAATCCAAGATCAGGATCCCAACATGGTTGGCTTCTGGTTAGGGCTCTCTTTGGTGATGCAGACTGCCAATTTCTCCTTATATGCTCACATGGAGAAGAGAGAGAACTCTGGTCTCTATATCCCCTTCTAACGGCAAAATGCAATTTGGGGAGGTGATTAGGTCATGAAGGTGGAGCCCTCGTGAATGGTATCAATGGCCCCACCTCCTAATACCATTCATATAAATGCATATGCTAGAATCTCAGCATGTGAATGTGGAGAGGACATATGCATTAAGTTCAGAACATACCATCATCTGAGCCAGCCCCAGTGGGTACCCCAGTGTCATCACAAGGTAGGCTGTGATGGGCACTGCCCAAACCCTCTTTCAGAAATGAAGGATTCATTCACCCAGCTGCCAGGAATTCTTCCAGCAGACAGCCCTCAGCTGTCAACCTTCTCTGAGAATCAACCTTGTGGGCCAGCAGGGGTTCAAAAGCCATTTCCTCACCTCCACTAGGCACAGTTGCGGAGAGCCAGCCCAGCTTCATCACTCCCCATGGGGTCGACAGAGGCTCCTCTGAAACTGCATCCCAGCCCAACCTCTCTCTCTGTTCAGTCCTTCTTTCCCTTCCCTTCCACATGTATTGATCCCAGCAGCTCTCCTTAATAGAAGTCTTGCATGCTAATCTCCATCTCAGAGCCCACTTCCTGGGAAAACAGATCTCTGTCAACCAAGAACTAGAAGAACAGTTGTACAGATTCTCCCCATGAGTTCACCTTATATCCTAGGCATTTACTGAGCACTGCTATGTGCCAGGTACTGTGTTCCCCTAAGAAGCTTATATCTCTGATACAGAGCTCAGTCTTTCTTTAGGTATACGTACATTAAACACTCCCATCTACAAAGGCTAATGCACTCATTATTCCAAGGAATTTGATCCTTAATATTCAAGGTAGTTGCAATGATCCAGCGTGGACCATCTGTTGTTGTGCCAATCTGTTCAGGCAAGACAGTTAAAATCCTGAGACAGTCTGGAATCACAAGTTTCTTGCATTCAAAAATAATGTGGCAGCATTTTCTGCCCAGCTGTGAAGTGCTACATGACTAAGAAAATACAAGTCCCCAAGGAGACACTCTGTGCTACATGCTAATGAAATCAGGACCAGGACCCGTCCAACTTTATGATCTAATTGGTCATCTGAGAGGACAGTTTTTTAAAACCAGATCTTTAAGTAGTGATTTTCTTGCTATAAATACACTGTATTTTTAGGGCAGCTTAATAGCTCCACAATTTTCCACCTTAACTCTTTTTTTAAAGTAACTCCAACTTCCCCCCTCCCCTGCATTCTTTTGGAAGAAACAGTCCTGCTCCTGAAGGTTAATTTTATAAAAATAACATAAAATGAGTATATTTATAGGTTTGAGGACTAACAGTTTCTATTGTTTTAGAGCTTAATTAAGAAGGAGGCATAATGAAAGGCCACAGTTGATATTTATATCTGGCGAGTACTAAGTCTAGACAAGGGAAACAAAATCAACATTAATCTCTGTCATGTGTGATTTAAAAGCAAAAACCACCAGGCCCTGCAGATTAGTTAACTCATCTCATTGGTGTAATAATACTGCATGATCTTTCCTGCCTAAAGGCAATCCATTGACACAGTTGCCACACTGTCATCGAGACTTTCACTATGGCCTGTGTTTTCATTCCTTCACAAGGTTGTAATAAGCCAGGTGTTTTCAAAACGTTTTTCCTTTTATTCTTTTCCCTCTCACCCTGTCCCACTCCAGCCATAGGTACTATGATCCTCGGGCCCTGGCCCAGATCTCCTGATTCAGAATTATTTTATAAAGATGCTCTGGAATCTGCATTTTTAGCAAGCACAACGTGATGATTATGTACAATAAAATTTTGGAACCAATAGTCTTGACAAGTAAATTCATAATTGGAACCCCAAATATACATGGGCTCTGCCATATTCTGGTCTTTTCAGAGATGCATCCATTCTGACCACTTTATTTTTATTTTATTTAATTTATTATTTTTGAGACAGAGTCTTGCCTGTCTCCAGGCTGGAGTGCAGTGGCGCGATCTCGGCTCACTGCAACCTCCGCTGCCCAAGTTTAAGCGATTTCCCTGCCTCAGCCTCCCGAGTAGCTGGGACTACAGGTGTGTGCCACCACCCCCGGCTAATTTTTTGTGTTTTAGTAGAGACAGGGTTTCACCATGTTGGCCAAGATGGTCTCAATCTTCTGACCTCGTGATCTGCCCAACTCAGCCTCACAAAGTGCTGGAATTACAGGCGTGAGCCACCATGCCCGGCCCATTCTGACCACTTTAAATGGGGCTACCCACTTATGAAAATATCCACCATGACCTTCCAGTTCCTCATTCTTCACTTTCTTGGTTTCCTGGCCTGTTTGGTTCCACATTTTGACTACCAATAGTAACCTGATGCCTCCCCTCATGAGTGACTATTCTGGGCTATCTTTTTCATCCCTCAGATGCACGTACCATGGCATAGGTAAGAAACACACAGAGGCCATGAAGGGTGAAATAGTCTAGTCCTCTTCTTGTCTAGTATCACATTAATAGGGAAATATGTATTCACCCAATCATTCATTTATTCCCCATATATTTATTAAACACCATTCCATGTCAGTCACTGTACTATGCCCTGAGGATACAAGGACTCAAGAAAGACCTAAGGCCAGCGTTATAGAGTTTATAGTCTATCAAACATTAAGGTAATTGCAAAATTAACTGTTTAAACTTGTGAGTATTATGAAGAGCAATTCATTCACTCCTTTTGGAGTTTTACAAGGGTAAGTACCACTGGGTCTAGTCAAGTTTGGAAGACACAAGAAAGTTTCCCTGAGAAAACAATAAGTGATGTGTGAACACTAAATGGGCGGCGGAAATCAACAACTCAGCAAAGGTAAGGGCATGAGATCTGGATAAACAAGGCGCCAGGGCGATGATGAGGTGCTTCCCTGCATAGAGGCAGCTTGTACAAAGACCCTGAGGTGCAAAGTGCTTGGCCCAGTGACTGGAAAGCAAAGAGGATGTGGCAAGAAATGGGACCGATAAGCTAGATCATGCCGGAATTTTAACTACATTCAAGATACTCTTCTTATTCTAAGAACCTGTGAAGCCCCAGGGGAGGGAAGTTAGGGGATCCAATACACATTTCAATCAGTCTCCTGGGGTTTAGAAAATGAATAGGGGACAAAACTAGCAACAGTGAAAGACAATGGCAACTCAGATGGTAACACAGCAGTTGCAGGCTTGGAGAGAAGTGGGCAGCTGAAGGGTTCAGGAGGATTTCACCATTGACGAAAATGTGGCATTAGGTAAAAGGCAGTGTCCAGGATGATGCCTGGAACCTGGACACACCCATTGCTTTTCACTTGGTCCTTGTGAATCCTAATTCACAGTCGCTCCTCTGAGGAGGAGGAGGAATGAATGGGAACTAAATGAACAAATTCCAAACAACACACGCTCTCCCTGTGCCTCAGTGTCTTCATCTATAACATGAAGAAAACAATAATACTTACTTGGTGAGATTGTTTGAAAGACTCCATGAGTGAATATGTGTCAGCTACTGAATACGGTGCCTGGCACACCATGAGCCTGTGTTACTTTCATGGTATGCTGGTTAACAGCTTTGGTTCTGGAGAGAGTTATATATAACTTGGAATCGTGGATCTGGCATTTAGTTACTCTTCAGGATTTGGTCATTGATATCATTTTAGCTCTAGTTTTCTGTTTTTGTGTCTCTTTTTCTAAATATGAACAATTTCAAACATTCAAAATATGTGAAATAATGTAGCAGGTACCCCTGCACACTCCCTTCCTATTTAGCAAACACTTACTTTGTGCTTCAGACCTATTTTTATAGAGATAAAATGGTATAAGACCCCTTTAAAGAGCCCTTCCTAGTGATTTCCAGTTCTTTCTTTCTCAGAGGTAACCATTATTCTGAAATCAGTGTGCATCTCTCTTACAGCTTATTTTTTTATGCTTTTACTGCATATATAAATGTCCATAAAAATATATAGTATTGTTTTGTATGTTTAAAATTTTCCTATAAATGGTATCATACTGTGACTAAGGATAATTTAATCCAGGAATGAAAGAATGATTTTAGCATTTGAAATTCTATTACTAGAATCTATAACATGGAGAATTGCTTGAATCCAGGAGGCACAGGTTGCAGTGAGCTGAGATCGTGCCATTGCACTCCAGCCTAGGCAACAAGAGCAAAATTCTATCTCAAAAAAAAAAAAAAAAGAAAGAAAAATAAAAATAAATAACACATGATTATCAGAATATAGTAAAAGCATTTGAGAAAAATTCAACATACATTCATGATAAAAGCAAACAAGCAAACTCTTCACCTTTTAAATGTATCTTGCCAGGCGAGAGTTTCTCCACCTCAGCACTGTTGGCATTTTGGGCATGATAATTCTTTGCTTGTGGGACCATCCTCTTCATTGTTGGATGTTTAACCCAGTAGCACCCTCCTGTTCATGAGAATCAAAAAGTCTGCATATATTGCCAAATGTCTCCAGGGGACAAAATAGTTCTTGATTGAGAACCACTGTGTTAGGCAAGTTATTTAATCACCCTAAGTGTCAACAGGACCAACGTTATAGGGAATCTCTTAAATAAAATGATATAAAGTGCTTATGGTATTTGCTGGCATTGACCCAATAAGCCCTCAATAAATGCACTTGTGTGATGGTGATGATGGTGCAGATTGTGATAATGGTGATGATGATGACACTGATATTGATGAGGGCAGGAAGATATTGTTGAAATATCCACAAATATGTTTTTGTTCTCAGGGTTTCCTTCTCTCTCCTGGCTCTTCTTCATTGATCATCAAGGCATTTTGCTTCTGCTTCTGCCGTCATTTTCTCCAGCAGGGATGACATAGAAGAAATAACAGAAACTATGGGGAGGAGGAGTCAATTTTCAGTCCCAGAGAA
Organism: Rhinopithecus roxellana; assembly: GCF_007565055.1. Taxonomy (NCBI): domain Eukaryota; kingdom Metazoa; phylum Chordata; class Mammalia; order Primates; family Cercopithecidae; genus Rhinopithecus; species Rhinopithecus roxellana. The sequence goes on from NC_044551.1 coordinate 35,443,829, forward strand.
TGGATGGTCTTTTGGGCACAGAAAATAGACTTGGGAGAGGGTGGGCAGAGAGGAAAAGAAGAGATAAGAGGAGTACTGCCAGGAGGATGGGGCGGGGGGGGGGGGCGTAGGGAGGTCCAGGATAGAAGGACCAGACATGGGTGGGCTGTGCCAAGAGGAGACGAGGCCTCCCATCCTCCATGGGGATATCCCTTCAAGGGTCCACTGTCCATCCTACACCCTTGGGAACCAGGCAAGCTCTGACATGCCATCTATGCTGTTTAAGGAAATGGTACAAACCATCTGCCCTAAAGCCTCCAAAATACCTGATGTTCCAGGCTATGTCCAGCAGGAAAGTCCCCACCTACGATATCTGGGGCACAGATAGGTCCAACTCCCACTGGATGGCCAGTAGCAGTGAACATGTTGCATGCTGACTACATGTTCACTGCTACTGGCCATCCATTGGGAGTTGGACCTATCTGTGCCCCAGATATCGTTGGATACCCCGTGGATTGTGACCTGTGGGAATACCCTTCCTGGACATGATACCCTGGGGAAAGAGGGTATGTGAAAGAGAAACTCACCGTGTTCCCATACCTCACTCTTAGATGGAATACAACAGAACCAGCCCAGGACCTTCTTGTTGCCTTACAATTTTGTAGTAGTTGCATTTTATTATTATTACTAATATTTGATGCTGGGCAAGTCATGTAACTTGCCTGGGTCTCAATTTCCTCTACTGTACGTGAGCCTGAAAGTCACTCAGCTCTAAAATTTTATGATTTCTCTCTCTCTCCTTTTCCATAGATTAACTGTTCTTCATAAATATGTAGTAACTGCTTGAAAAATATTCAGATGTCATCAGTTTTAAGTCACAGAGGATTGAGATGTAAAAGATAAAATAAAAATGAAAAGTGGGGCTACTTTAACAGACAGCATGAATTGACTGCCAGAGAGAACTTGCTTATAAAATGCTAAACTAATGGCAGTTTTACTCAATTTTTATTCACTTCCCTTACTTTCACCTGCTATGGTTTTTAAATAGCACCTGCATTGGAGGCCAGAGCATACTGGAGTTAAAACAGATCACTCATATTTATATAATTTTATAAGGTTTTGGGTTAAATGAATTTCAGGAATGTCAAAATGAGTGATTTTTAGGTGATGGCAGTTGCAAGCACTCTCCTCATTTTAGAGAGAAAGAAACTGAGGCTTTGCAAAGTTAAATAACTCTTCTCATTTAATTATTAACTGGAGAAGCCAGAATTCAAAGCCAGGTATGTAGGATTGCAAAGTCTACCCTGATAGTTGGAGAACTCATGAGTACAGATTCTGTAAATTTCATTCTGTGCATCATTTATATTCATATGGCCCCACTAACTTGCAGACTTAGGTAAATGGCCAAGCACCAAGGCATTTATTTTTCTTACTTGCCTGATCATTTTCATTCCAATCCCCTTCATTTAGAAAACCCATCACCATTGACAAGTTTAAGTTGAACCTTAAATTTCATTCATTAGAGAGAATATTTGGGCAAAACAGAAGCATGAAACTTTCTAAGAAGTTAACACTTGTGCTGGCACAACTTAGCCACATTTTCCTTAAAAATCTTCTCAGTGTAGAGCTCAATTCAAAGGGAATATGTTTAAAAATGAGTCATTCATCTTTCAGGACTAATTTTAAATGGTTAGAAAATGAGAAAGTCTGTGCAAATATGCTATGGGTTATTAAATCCTGGTTTGGACTTCACTGCAAATGGGTGTGGGTAAATATCAGCCACAGAATGATAATTACTCAAGTCTGACTAGCTTCCATATTGCAAAGTTCCACTCGGAGTGGATTTCCAACCTGAAATATTGTAAAATCAGACTGTTTCGGACTTTTCTTTGCCTCGCGGTAAAGCCAGAAACTAAGAAAGAAAAAGATTGACACATTTGTCTATATAACAATTTTAAAATTGGCATGGCACAAGATATCATTAAAATGACTGACAAAGGAAAAAACAAGGGGAAAAATAATGACATATGTGACATATCTAGGGTTAATATCTAAAGAGTTTCATCTGAAGAAAAACAACCTGATTGAAAAATGGGTAAAAAGCATAAAGATGTAATTGACAAAGGAAAATGTGAACAACAATCATATGAAAAGATTCTTGAAATCACTGTTAATCCAAGAAATGAAAATTAAAATAGATACATAAAAATTGTTTTGTCTTTCAGATTAATTAGAACTAAAACTGCTTGATACCTGGTGCTAGTGTAGAGTGTAGGGAAACAGACACTCTCAAACACTGCTGATGGATGGTAATTCTGTAATTTGTATAAGATTTTCATTGTGCCCACTGTCTAATTGATCAATACCACTTCAGAAATTTTTCTTATGGAAATAGTTAACATACGCTTAAAGACACTTATCATGAACATTTACTAATACATTAAACATTTAGAAAAACTAAATGACTACCATTAAGGGTTTGACTACAAGAGTAATAATTCATGGTTATTTTAAGTAAAATACCATGTAGTCATTAAAAATAATTAGTTAGATGTAGATATACCAGTAAGGAAAATGTTCACAACATATTATTAGGCAACAAAAGTCACAAAACACTATCATATCCATTAATGATGATAACAATAATTATTATTCCAAAAATAAAAATGACATTTAAAAATGCCTGAAAGAATATAAACTAATCTGTTAATGCTGGTTGTCTTCTGAAGTTCGGACTAAAGAAAAAATTCACTGTGTAGTGTACATTTCTCTGTACTATTTGACTTTTTGACAATTAGCATGTATTATTTTTTTCTTCAATTAGAGATGGCCAAAAAATATTCTTAAAAGACTTGATGGCCTCATCTGTTCTCTTTAAAAGGCTTTTGGCATATGCTACAGAAAGTAAATAGATGTGTATTTTAAGAATGATCATTCTATTCCTAATCAATAGCAGTTCAGAATTTTTACGTAAGATGGAACTTGGGGTAGTCATTTGTTTGAAGGGGAGTAATCGAATCTGCTTTAGAAGAGTGCTTTTCAAATAAGATTGAGGAACTCATGATCAGAAAAGACTAAATTTGTTTTAGTATTTTGTCATTTAGTTTTTTCTAGGCATCAGTTTACCCATAAACAAAATTTATCCACAAGTAAAATGGCACGAATGATTCCTTCCTTATTTCCCAGGGTAGCCACCATGCAAAGCGAATGAATCAATGTAGGTGAAAACAATTGTAAACTGTAGGACACTCAACAGGTTTGAAGGATTCGGTGACTTTGGACAATTCCCAGGTAATATTATATCAGTATTTCTTCTGAAGATATATTATTTACTTCAGTATTTTCCCCATGACCCCATATCTAAATTGCATCTACAGGCAGGTTTGTGGTCTCTGGATTTGCAACGGATCATACATTAATTGTCTGCCAATCTTATGAAACAATAGGCTAATCAGAGGAAAAAATGGGCCAGACAAGTTTCAATTCCTGGAAATTATACTTAAAAGAATAGGGAATGACATTATCAGTATCAGCTATATGGGAATAAAAACTTTATTGTAACCTCCTAGGTGGTACTGCTGTTAGCAGCTGTTAGCATTTTAGTAGGAGCTGTCGCTGACATTAGTCGTCTCCTCTGGATTCTGCAAAAGACAACGACCATCCCAAATGTATCAGATAAAGATGAATTAGAGGAGAACTTTGCTGCCAGATAGACTTGGCTTACTAGACATGTTAGCATGTAATTCATGCAAGGCCAACATTAACCCAACACTCACTTCCAAGTCTTCTCCCTTACTTTCTTTCACTATAGAAATTATAAAAACTAAATGCTTCATCAGTCTTCCTTCCTTGCAGCCAGGGGTGACCACAGATGGTAATCTTCCCAAAAATTCTAAAGAAAAAATTCATAAGCTCTGCTATCTTTCCTAATAAATGAGTCAGTTGAAACAGGTGTATCTCCTTGCTTGCTCTTACCTAGAATGCAGACATGCTGTCTGAATCTGTGGAAGTCACCCTAAGACCTTGAGGAAAAGGCTGAAAAAATCACAAAGATGCCAGCCTGGATGTCACTGAATTGCCTGAGCAGAGCTCTTGCAAATTAGAAAAATAAATTCCTGTTTGGTGAAATCGCTGTTAGATAGATGTCCTGATACTTGCTACTGTAACACCTCCCTCATATATTAGCCTTAAGCATCAATTTACTATCTGTAAAATGGGAACAATATTGCCTACCTTGCAGTGATGCACACACAGATATGTAGCATACATGCATATACATTATATATAATATGCAAAATCTATGACATAGTCACATCCTAACAGCACTACTCAAATGACAGTCCTCAGACAGGTCCTACCTGACAATCTATATAATTAGCATTCCCCATCACTCTGTAGCCACTTTATTTTTTCACACTGATTTGTATTAAGAATAAAATGTAATGGCAATTATTTATTTATCTATTTGTTGTCTGGGACTCTTCACTAAAGTAAAACCTTTACCATGCCAGATATTTTCTTGTGTTTATTGCTACAACTCTAGCACCTTAGAATCATTTTTAACACATGATTCACATCGGATATTTATCAACAAATAAACAAAACTATATGTAAAATGCTTAGTATATAAATGCCCTAATAAACAAAAGTTGTTGTCATAAAGAAGAGAGTGATAGTTATTGCACACGCAATGCCCACTGGAAGAGACAGAGCTAGAAGGCAGCAGGAGAGATGTGGTCATCTGGACAGAGCACGAGTAAGCTGATGGGTGAAATGGGATGGGGGCTGGAAGAGAAGAATGGGAAAGTTCTTTTTGTGAATTACTTATTGTCCTTAGTAAAGGGGATCTCTCACACCCAGTCCCTCTAGATTGGGACGATCACTCTTTGACTGTTTTGAGGCTCTGTCTTGGAAGGGCCTGAGGCTTATGGTATCATAAACCTAACTTATTGTTAGGTTGTGTGTGTGTGTGTGTGTGTGTGTGTGTGTGTGTATGTGTGTGTGGGTGCTGTTGACTAAAGGTTTACGAAGACAATGAGCTAAAACTTTCATTTTTCAAAAGGAAAAATCACTTGTCAAGCTGAAAACAAAGCAAAGAGTTTAGAAATTATCCAATTCTGCTTCCTCTTTTATCAAACGATTAGCAGACCTAATGAGATTAACTTGACCAATGTCCTGACGACCATGGATGACAGTGAACATAGCAGCAAGATTTTCTAAACAATATTGATGACCCACTGGGTGAGAGGTGCTGTGCTAGGCATTTTCCACACACTAGCCCATGTCATGCTCAGGACAACTGCAAAAGGCAGTTTATAATTAACTCTGTTTTAAAGAAGCTTAGAAACAGTGAGCTATTGCAGGTCTCAAAGCTACCTACACAGGGCGCAGACATAGGCTGCTTTGACTCCAAATATTCTGCACATTCTGCATGTTGTTCTCACACCACATGTCTTCTGCCTCATGTGCTAAAACAATTCAAACTCAATGTCCCTGGGCCATTCTTCAACACACACTAATTTTCACTTTTGTGGGAGATGATCCAAAAGTTGATTGCTATGAATTATTTTATTTATTTATGTTTTAATGTGTGCAGTTCTCTCACATCTTAAAGTGTGCATGTTCAGCTCTGTAGGATTTCTTACAGGGAAACAAACACGTATAAATCACCATTATGCTTTAATTCTAATGGAATACCTTTGTCCAACATTACTCCATGGACCAGAACTCATATACCTTTGCATATTTGTATCAGTTAAGCATTGCCTACCTATGCCATGTCAGTCCTTCATGAGTATGACCAGTACACAGGTTCCAACCATGTAGTGGTGCAACAAAATGTAGATACGCACCCTAGAGATCTAACACACACATGCATAAGGAGACATACACATAGATGTTTACAGTAGTACCTTTTTTTGCGAGAGTAAACTCATGTAACTTAAATGTCCATCAATGTGAATTGTAGTATATACATAATAGAATAATCAGCCCTTAAAATGAATGACCTAGATGTGTATGTATTGATGTGGATAGATCTACAAAATATAGTGTTTACTTAATAAAAACAAGCTACAGAATTAAAATATGATTCCGCTTAATTAAAACAACCACAAAACAAAACTATATATTGCTGTATGCACCAGTTAATGTATGTTCATTCCTGTAAAAATATCTGGAAGACACACCCACACACTTAACTAGTGTTTATAGAGCAGGGAATACATTGGGGGGTGGGGATGCAAGTGTACAATTCTTCTGTTCTTCTTGATTTTGGGAGTTTTATAAGAATGTGTGGCAGGCCCCCTTATCTGAGGAGGATACGTTCCAAGATTCCTCGTAGATGCCTGAAACCATAGACGGTACTGAATTCTACTTACACTATGTTATTTTCTTATACATACGATAAAGCTGAATTTTGAAATTGCGCACAGTAACAGATTAACAATAATTAATAAAAGAATAATTGCAACAATAGACTGTAGTAAAAGTTATATGAATGGGGTGGTCTTTCTCTCTGAAAATATTTTATTGTACTCTACTCACCTATTTTTGGACCATGGTTGACTATGGGTAACTGAAACTATGGAAGGAGAAACTGCAGATAAGAGGAGATGACTCTATTTACACATACCCACAGAGTAAATAAAAATGACTCAAACCATAAGTATGTCAAGAAAGAGTCCAAAAGCACCCACGTGCCATGTGTAACTTCAGCAAATTTCCTAACTAATTCTAAGATTCATTTCAAGAGCAATGTCTCAAGTACTGTTGATAGGCAGTTATCACTTAGAAAATTCAACAATTTTAAAAATTAGAACATCCACAAAACACACATTTTGATCAGCTTCCTACACTTCATTTGCTTAATTCTGAGAAAGTGATGATTACCTGAAGGTCTATTTCCTATAAAAATGACCACCGCCTTATCCCAACCACTCTGCAAATATTGAGGCAGTTTACCAAATTGTGAACAGTATCAGAGGGAAGAAATCCAAATTTCATAATTAAGCACACTTCTTCTTGAAAAGGAAACAATTGTGTTCCTTGGGAAGCTGAAATGTATTGAAGGAAGAAGGTGAGACATAGAAATCACTCCCAGCGATGTTCAATTATGAGGAAGAAAAAAGGTGTCTCAGTGCTTTCCTCCTTAAGGCGTCTCTGTGGCTTCTGGTTCCAGGAGCTCCACACTATCTCTACCAAATTAAGAGGAAATGGGTTGAGGAGATCGAGGCAGTGAAAGCAAATTGTCCATTCACTCTTGGCTGCCTCAGAAGTCATTACTGAACGTTTTCCACAGCATAATAAATAAAACTGATTGGGTGTGTGGTTAAGAACATTAAAGAAACCGGGAGCGCCTTTAAAGAGCATTGTGCTGAGAGGAGTATTAAAAAGTGAGGCATTTCCTTTCTTCACATTTAAATGTGGTAGCTTGGGTGAGAAACCATACTTGAAATGGATAGGAGTAATTTTCCATCATTATGGAAACCTTAAACAACCTCTGACTGCTTATACCCTCATCTCTTAGCATCCTAGTAAATTGCAGTTATTTGTTCCAAACAAATAGAAAGGCTCATGCAATAATGGAGCAATTTAAAACTGGAAGAATACAACACCTGTAATTCAATTTCATGGCAGCTGGTTTCACAACATGCTCCTCTACCTCTGCTTATGACATGGGGTACTTCCCTCCAAGTGCAACAATGCTCCCCTCGCTAAACCGAGGGATCAAGATGATTAGTGGACCTTAAATAGATGACACCCATCACAGGCAAGGTGTAGCTCAGCCTCAGTCCCCCAGGCAGCTCAGCATCTACTAGGTTTTCAGGCAAGCACGGAATTAAACTCTCCCAACTCTGAGGGTGAAACACTGAGGGATTCTAGAAGAAAGAAATGCTTCGGGAAAGAAAATGCCTGCTAGTTTTCGCAGTTGATCTCCAATATACAAGACAATAAAGGAGATGGACACACACACACACACACATACATACACACACAAATACACACACACACACACACACACACACACACACACACACACACACACACGAAAACCTAAACTGTCCTTGGTAAAAGAACTGAAAATAAAGCACAAGACTGCTAATAGCAACAGCTGCTTAAAATCTGATCAGTGAAATGGAACAATACGAAGTTCATTAACATTTGCTGATTGTCTGCTACCTGATACAAGCCAGTATTAATATTAACATTAGGCAACTCTGGGTGAGCACTTACGCCTGTGCTAACCAACTTCAGTGAATTCTCACAGCTCCAAGAATTTAAGACCATTATTATCACTTCCATTTTAGAAATGGGAGAAATGGGGCTCAGAGAGGTTACATCACTCACCCAAGGTCACACAGCTGGTAAAAGAAAGGTTAAAGCTAGAGATTCAAATGCTGGTAGGTGATTTGTACCTTGTGCATTCCCCAGTCTCCTGTAACTTATTGATGTGCCTGAAGAGAAATGCTGCCAAATGCCATCATGAAAACAACTTGACTTTTGCCTAGCATTTATGAAGTGCTATCTCACACATGGTCTTATTAATTTCTTGCATCAACCCTTTCAGTAAGAATGGGTATTGCCCTCATTCTATAGATGAGGACAATGCGACTCAGATAAGCCAAGGGACATGCCCAAAGCTTCATAATTATTAAAGGAAGACACAGAACCTGAACCTAGCACATGAAATCAAAATTTGCTTCCTATGTAGTTCTGAGATTGGAGGATATGTTAACATTCAGAATGCTGAAGTCAAGATGATGTGGTCTCACATTGACTGGGCAGGCATATATTAAAGGGTATTGGTTCTATTGGATTTGACAAGAGTGTATAGAACGTGGGATTTCCAGATACTTCTCTTAGCATCAAGACACTCCTAGAGGTCTGTGTTTTATTGAGTGCATTCTATTTTAAGAGGTTCACAGGATTTGTAATCTTTTAATGATGATTTTTTAAATGGCTTAAATCAAAGAAGCAAATTCATGAAGGGAACATCAAGCAGGGAAATTTTTTTCCCTCAAGTCCTACAATCCATATTATTAAACTCAGCTAAGAGACGTAGTGATGTGGCCCCAATTCCTGTTGGACTGAACAAAGGGGGATGAACGTGGGAATAAAGATAAAGACAAAAGAGTATATTTGGAAGAAGGGGTTGGGGGTTCTTTGCTTCCAGTGAACAAGGGCCCTGAGCTTGTAGAGCCCTTTGTATTTATTGAGTAAAGGAGATAGGGAGAAGGGGGTGGTTGTCAGCCAGCTGCTTGACTTGGTGCAGGTCTGCACAACTGCATTCTCTGCACAGTAGTCTCCAGATGTTCCAGTAGATAACCTCAAAGAGCACAGCACCAGGGAGTGATTGCACTCAGCATACCTTCTGGCAGCAGGTGCAGAAGTGAGTTTGCCCACATCCTGCATTCATGATACAGTTTGCTGTTTGATCACATAGTCTTCAGTGGAATGCTGAGTTGGTCACGATCCTCTGTCTTTCGTCTCTCTACAATGTAGCAGTGGAAAGAATTAAAGTGAGACATAAAAAAGAACCTCCATTTTTTAAGGCTGCAGGCAGGACCTGAACCATGATTGACATTAGAGGCAAAGACAATACTTAGAAAGGAGCTGGGAGAGGACCAGGATAACAGATCGAGTGCCTCTGATGCTGCTGATGTAGGTTGAAGGCTAGGATGCATCAGAGGAGGCAGCTTTGAGACGTATGGTTGATGTCAGTATCATGTGCCATGGATATCTACTTAAGACAAAGAGCAGGATTCTGAAACAAGGTCAAACTTCAGGTATACAGAAATTAGGGAGAATGTTTAGGACCACCACACCTCCAACCCTCCTTGTGTACAGAGCAGAGATGCACCTAATAGACATCTGAAACTTGCAAGGGGAGGTAAGGAGGACTCTGGCCCCATCTTCTGAAAGTTATCTTCAATAGCCTTCATCCCCCTGCATTCAGGAAGCCATAAACAATTCCAGCACCTACTTGTCTGGCCAGAGAGGATGCTACAATGCCCCAGGGTTGAGTATCCTGGCACCCAAGAGTAATGCTAAATCTGTGTTGGCATTCATTTATATAAATAGCTGAGGCAAGTAGAGAATACATGCAGGGGTTGAATGACCTTTATGTAGCAGAGCTGGGCAAATACCCTAACTGCAGGCCCATCAGCAAAGATGTATTTGTTCTCACCACACAATGTAGGGTAATTGCCTGGGCTCTGGAGTTATAGCCCTGGTAGCCAATCTTAGCTCTGTCATGGATTCCCTGTGTACTCTTAGTCCTCCTTGGATGCCCAGCATCCTCATATATGCAATGAGGAACCTTAGTAGCATTTCTATCTAGATTAAAAACTTAGGGCCAGGTGTGGTGGCTCATGCCTGTAATTTTAGCACTTTGGGAGGGGTCAGGAGTTCAAGACCAGCCTGGCCAACATGGTGAAACCCTGTCTCTACTAAAAATAAAAAAAAATTGCCAGACATGGTGGCAGGTGCCTGTAATCCCAGCTATTCGGAAGGCTGAGGAAGGAGAATCACTGGAACTCAGGAGGCAGAGGTTGCAGTGAACTGAGATCATGCACTGCACTCCAACCTGGGTGACAGAGTGAGACTCTGACTCAAAAAATGTTAGTAGGCTAAAGAATCATATAGTACAATATAGAGTATAGTTAGAGCAAAATAATATGTTAGAGTATATTACCAAATCATAATTTTGCTAAACACAAAAGTTAGCCCAACATAGATATCTAAAAAAAAAAAAAAAAAAAAAAAAAAAAAAAAAAAAAAGTGTTTTCATCTTTCCTTCTCTTCCTACCTTCATGATGATATAAAAGAAGATGGTAAAGCGTGTTTAAGTCAAAGAAAAACATCCAACTGTCTTAAGGGGAAATGCCACTCTAGCCATAAGATCATGGAAAAGCAAAACAGATCTAGAATGTATGCACACGTTTTTCTAGCTATAGCAATAGGTAACTAAGAGAAAGTAGCCATTGACTTTTGCATGCATCTTCACAAACAGCTTCCAAGGAAATCAGGTTAGGAACAATGAATGTTGTTGAGGCATGAAATATGAACAAAAACTCAACATCTACAATGATTTGCACCAAAGCATCAAGTTTTTGATGCTTCAATTTCAGGCAATTTTTATTTTCCTGATTTTGGGAGGGGGTTCATTTTTAATACAAAAAAAGATAAATTATAAAAAAAGTAAACCATTAAACTTTTAGTTTTAAAATAAGTCCCGACTGAATGCATCGTGACAATAGCAAAGAGGAGAATAAAGAAGACGGGTTCTTTTGAGTAATGAGTCACCTTTATTGGTCATGGAATTTTGTAAAGGCCACTCTGCTCCCTGAGTCTCAGTTTTCTTATCTCTATAATGAGGAGATAAAAGTAATTTTTTCCTTATAGGGTGGTTGTGAGGATTAAATACAGCAATACATGGAATAAAATTAGGACAATAGTATAAAGTGATTACTCAAGAAGTATCATCATCACTGCTGTCACTGTTCTAGATCAATTTGTGGGCCAGTGAGAGTAACTCTCAAACAAAAGACGAAGACTGAGAGAGACTCATAGATGGCTGTAGTGACTTTTTGACTCATTTTAATCCTGCAGTTATAATTAGGTAAGTGATATGGGGAGATATCAAATAATTGCTTTGATAAAATTATAAATATCTATTTCAGAACATGTTGATGAAAAGATACTACATTATTCCAGACATGCTGCCAGTGTGTGGAATATGTTTTTGTTTCTTTTTTCTCAGTTCAAGTTTAAAAAGCTTTTTATTGAACACATATGATGGGTTGGCTGAAGAGCCGGGCAAAGTGGATACAAGAATAAGCTTAGGAACTGCTTTGATGGTACATAAGGCATTCTTGTCAATACCCATGGTGACAGAAAACCTTTGTCTCTGAATATTAGCATTGATTATTGGAAAGAGGTCAACATAGTTCAGAGCCAAATTCAGGTGACTAAACTGGATAATCAAATGGAGGCCTGCTTTGAATGGAGTCAGATTTTCTTATGTGCCTCAAAAGAATTCTGAAAGTAATTTTCAAAGGGCTTTTGCAAATGAGCACTAGCAGAGTTGCTGAAATGGGGGCATGGATTGCTAAGGTGACTACTTTGAAGAGGACAGCTTATGATTTCAACACATAAGGCCTGGTGGTTTTATCGGAAATCAGTGTCTTAAAACATTGCCTTACAGCAGAGACCACATTTTCTGTTTCTTTTATGTCTTCTTGTGCCACTTAGTATAGTTTTGTGCACACAGTACAAGCTCAATCAGGCACCTATTCTACCGGCTGTGAAAGATGTTCCCAGGTGGTGACCCATGCCTTAGCCCTCCTAATTTCTCTGGATGATACAGGACCTTTTCTTATTTCAGTCTTGCCAGACTCAACTGAAGCACAGCCCATTGCTTTCTGCTGATACTTTTTTTTCCTGCTATTCCCGCTACTACCTCTGAATGCTTCCTTTGATGCAGGAGCTTGCAGAACTCTTAGGAGAAGCAGTAGCTACAGAGAAACCACTAGACAGTATCCAATCGAGGGTAATGCGAGTCCTCAGCATGACCCAGGTTAGTGAACGGACAGGAAAAGTCCAGTTAGTGCCATCTGAATGCGAAATCCCAAAAATATCCTGGACTAATAATAAAGATAGGGGCTCTGGGAGGAATGGCTCAGAACTATTTCCAAAGGTAAATATGAACTTCAGAGTTTCTGACAGATACCTGATAGAATGATTTCCTAAGCTCAGTAAGGCATCATTGGCTTATAGTGAGTAAAGCATGATGATTAAGGCAGAAAATAAGCCCTTAATCAAACAGATTTGGGTTCAAATTCTGACTGTACCCCCTGATTGCTATGTAACTGCATAGATCATACAACCTCTTGAAGCATCAGGTTTCTCATCTGTAATATAGGGAATTTAATAGTTCCTACCTCATTAGATGTTGCAATGATTAAATCCAATAAAGCATTTGACACATAGCGCTCAACAATTATTTTTAGTTATCACTAGTATTATTAATTAGAAAGTCTTCAGACCGTAACTTTTTGCTTAATCCCCTCTATCAACCTGCATGAGTTCTTCTTCATGTGTACTTACCATATATCTATGCAGAAAGCTTTTTTCCATACCAAGTACTATTCTGTTTTCATGCATTTTTTAAATATTACTTTTCTCAATGAGAATTGCATTACTCTGTAAAGGCTTGAATTAAAGTAAGGATTTAAAAAGTGATTCCATAGCAATCCAAAAAGTTAAAAAAAAATTCATATTTGGTTTCATAAATGCCTTATGTCCCTACTTACTGAAGTGGCTGATAACTCTGGCTCTTAATTTATGTCCAATGAAGATTAAGCCTTGCCATGTGATGGTAGGACAGCAACATACAGCATGGCTAATTGGATTTTTAATCTTCACTAGTCTTTAGCAATGAATACACACTATGTTTGTTTGTTGACTGAAATGTTAAATTGCCAGCCAATTAAATGCCAAAGGGAGCAACTGGTTACCTGGATATTTACAATGATTCATATTTCATTTTCATGAAACACTTAAAATTATTTCCCATCTAAAATATAAAAATTGAAGCTACAGTTGAATTGAAATGAGAAATGTAAATACTCATCAGCCAAGGAAGATTATTTTTAAAGATGAATTTAAATGTAATTGCTCAAAAATTAAAATAAAATATACAGAATAATAAGATCTAAAACGAAGATAAATTTTAAAGCAAATGGAGAGCAGGGTATAATTCTACAGATATTAACTATTTAACAGCAGAGATACATTAGAGGTAATAGTCTAAACCAAGTAAAAGGTGATATTTGATATTCCTAATATGTTGATAGGACATCAGAAACTTCAGTGAGGAGAACCAAGAGAAAAAAAAGTTGTAACAAAAGGAAAGAGTGCTTCTGAAAGTTCTAGTTATTGAGTTCATTATTTCTCTTCTCTTCCAAACCATTCTTAGCCCCCATAATTCTGTCATGATCACATGATCAAAATGCTTGAGTTCCTGAAAATAAGCTATAGGATTTCAAGTTACAGGAGTGACAGGGAGCCTGGCCTCAAGCGGAAGTTGAAAACTACTACTTATTATGTGTGTGTCAGTTTCAGAACACTGGCAGAGAAGCTGGAGTTTGTTCTTAAGTGGATTATAACATTTTCCCACAAGGAATTTCTTGTGTGAACTCATTGAGCTATGCAGATATAAAACAAGTGCTCATTTACAATCGTTGCAAAAATCTTAGATCTGTGAAACAACCAAGGAAGAAGGTGCTTCTAAAATGTTAGGCTTTCAACTTACCAAGGTCAAATGGGTTCATCTTTGAAAGGCCTCTCTTTTCTCAGGTGCATTTCATTTTTTTCTAAGTATAAGTTTATCTGGACTATCTTGAAAACAATTGCTTAGGGTAAGGTAGGGGTATGTGTTTAGGCTTTTACTGTTTTTGTCAAAGGATTTGCTCAGAGGAGACCATGAAGTTGGACCGGGCTAGGAGAAAGATACAGGCCCGAGCTCTCTTTGCCTCATACAGAAGACTGGCCTGGGCCTGGCGCTGGGCTAGGGAAAGGACTGTTGGTGTCCTCCTACTCATGATGTGGGTGAGCAACCCAGAAGTGGATAAATGTTCTGTCAGCTCCTTTGAGTGCCTCCCCTGGGCCTTGGCAAGCCAGGACAACAGAGTAGCAGGGCCTCGGTTTCCCCTGAGAGAAACAGATGTTCTTGTTGCCAGTTATCACAGAGCAAGAAAAGAGTGGTGGAAAGAAAAGGAGTGGGAGAGGTGGAAATGAGGAGGAGAGGGAAGATGGAGGGGGATGGAGAAGAAAATGGAGGGAGGAGAAGACAAATCAAGTCTTTTGTATTATGCCCTAGCAAACTCTATGAGCCACAGAAATCACTGTTTTTGAATCTGCAGTTGGTAACTTTTGTCAGTTTTCTAGTAAAAAACATTTTTTTCTCTGTCTAGCCCTGGGGTTAGGACAAGGGCTTTGGAGCCATATGCCATGGTATGAAAGCTCAAAGGATATCTGAAAGCCTTCTGAAATCTGCTAGCATGTAACCTTGAGAAAATCAGTTAACCTCTCCAGGTTTCAGTTTCCTCAAGTTGAAAAAACGTGAGCAAATAAATTCACCTTTCCAGGAGATATTATGAGAATTAAATAAGTTAATATGTATGGTACTTAGCACATTGGCTAATGCATAGTACACACTTCTTGCTAAATGTATAGCTAACATATTTATAAAAGTACTACTAAAACTGGCAAGTGATATCTTTAAAAACTTCTAAAATATTGATTGTATGTATAAAATGTTACTTAGCATTTAATTGAATTCTAGCTACTCAAAGTTATTTTAAAGGCATCTCAACAAAATTCTCTCAAAAAACAAAAGCAAGGAAACACAATATAAGGCTTTCCAAACCATAATGTTGGGGGGTCTTAGGATAATTAGCTAAAGACTATTCAAAGACAAAGATTTCACAAAGAGAAGCTAGTATGCCTAGCACATACTAGAGAAAATTTGGGACCTACTAGGAAATGTCCCTTGGCAGGTTCTCCAGCTGAACTCAGCCTACAGACTTGGAGAAACCATAAGGAAGGAACCTGAAGAGAGGGATGAAAGAGACAGCTCAGCACTGGCCCAGGCCTCCTGGCTCAGGGCCTGGCTTATAAATATATGTGAGATAAAGGAATGAATTAAGATACAGGAAGAAAAACTGCAGGTGACTGTGGACAGCTATTAATGTGCTAAGCTATGTCACGTTAAACTGAGAAATTATGCCAAGTACCTATAAATGACCTCACTGTAGCTAAATGGTACCAGAAGATTTCCAGTTTGTAATAAACTTCTGTTTTGCATGACCTTGAATTATATTCGTTGACGTCCTAATGTGGAAAGAAAATAAAACATAGAGAGGAGGAAAGGGTGATGGGTATGGTCTTTGGACAATAAACCCCCAAATTTGGGGGACACTGGGGACAGGAGGTCCCTGGTATGGGATTATGTGAAGAGTTTTGCTTGGAGTTAGGTTGATAAATCACCCCTACTGCCTGACCTCAACACAGTAACCATTTAGCAAAATAGCTAGTCGCACTTACTATGTGTCTTCTAAGTGAGAGGCAATGGGATTCTTGTATGCATAACTTCAGGTTATCCTCACAGCAACCCTTTGCGGTAGGCATTATTGTTATCCCCATCTCACAGATGAAGAAAGCGATGCTTGGACTTTCTAAATGTCACAATACGTCTAGTTAAACAGTCAAACTAGAACTCAAATACTGTTCTGACCCTAAGATTTATCTATTTTTTAATTGTTACTATGCTTATATTCATTCAATGGATGCTCACTGTCTCCCTATATTAGGTGCAATGAGTGATGTTCTTTTTCTTTTAAGCAGAAGACGCTAGTTTCACTCCTCATGGAACACAAAATCTGGTTGAGAAATGAATACATGAAGTAGACAGCAGAACAGATTGGTGATAAAGAGTACAATCTCTCAGTTCAGATTAACTGGGTTTACATCCCAGCTCTGCCAGTGCCCGGCTGAGGAACCTTGGGCATTTCACGTCTTTAGGCCTTAATTTCTTCATCTGTCCAATGGAGGTAACAATAATGATACCTACCTCCTCATCTTGTTCTGAGAATTAGTTTAGTTCATATACCTAAAACACACAGAACAGAAACTATCACAAAGTACCCAATCAATGAAAGTTAACTAACTTTCATTAATACAGTGCTTTAGAGTTTCAAAACTACTCTTACAAGCATCATCCACGGCAACCCTCACAGCAACCCTGGGGTAAGTAGGACAGACGAGAGCCCTGGGTACTGCTGAGCAAAGCTATTATACTGTCATGGTAAACTCATCCCTTATACTCAGAGGACATTCATAACTTTTTCTCTCTTTTCAAGTCCTTGGCACCTCCCAGCTGTTGATTTTCCTTCTGCCCTGAGTAATCAGAAAAGAACTTCCACAAGTTCCCAGCACTACCCACCTACGACTCTGCACCTGTGCCCACTCTGCCTTCTGTGTTCCTGTGGATGACGTATTCATGTTCCCATCTGTAGTAGGCAGAATAGTTGCCTCCCAAAGATGCCCATGTCCTAACCTGCAGAACCTGTGAGTAGGTTATATTATATGCATAGCAAAGGAGAACTAAGGAAGCAGATGGAATTAAAGCTGCTGTTCAGTTGACCTTAAAATAAAGCTGGTTTATCTACACGGGCCCAATGTAATCACAAGGGTCTTTAGGTGTGCAAGATGGTGGCAGAAGGGTCAGGTCAGAGTGATACAGTCTGAAGAGGACTTGGTCCACTGTTGCTGTCTTTGAAGATGACAGAAGAGGGCCATGAGCCAAAACCTGAGAGTAGACATTAGAAGCTGAAACAGGGAGGATATAGATTCTCCCCTAGAGCCTCTGAAAGAAATGGAGCCTTGCTGACACTTTGACTTTAGCCCAGTGAAACCCATTTTAGATGACTGACCTTCAGAACTGTAATCCTGCCTTGAGGAATGGGAGCCAGGCTTTATACCCTCATAAGAACTAGTCATTCTATATCGGCTGCCACTAAGGAGAGAGTGTGACCTTCGTTGGGGCAGCTCTCTTCAGGTGACAGTAATTCCCAGAGAAGGATTCAACTGAACATCATCACCTGCCCATGCTCCCAGGAGCCTCAGTACTGAAGGGAGATCTGAGCAGCGCATTATAGTATCCACTACACAGACTTCCCCCCTTCTCTTTCCTCCATCCAAAATACTCCTCCCCTAGACACATGCAACGCTCTCTCTTTTCCATCTCCTTCAGATCCTTATCAAATGTCACTTCTCAGTGAGGTCTTCTTTGAACACCTTATTCAAAACTGCATCACTTCTGCACTCTTATCACCCTCTGTCACCTTTCTTGATCTATTTTCCCCATAACACTTACCTGATACACTTCAGGATTTTATGATTTGTGTATTTATAATCTTTTTCCTTATCTTAGGTTGAACTCTCAGAGGGTGAGGGCTGTTTGTATTGTTCACTGCTTTGTGTTCAACACTTTGAACAGCACCTGGCTTCTAGCAAATACTCAATAAACATTTGTCAAATGGACACATGTATGAGAAACCAAAAGATGAGAGACTCTGAGTCCTTGCCCAAGGTAACAGAACAAGTGTGAAAAACTAGTAAGATTCTGGACATAAGCCTAAATTTTTGAACTCTAAGTTCAGTGCTTCAAGATTTTCTTAAACAAAGGGGTTATCCTTGTTGACCTTTCTCTTCATTACATTATAGTTAGAGAATAAAACTAAATATGAGGTAATGATCAAAATGGTACTGTTGATCCCCAAATGAAGAACGAATGGAGGGGTGGACAATATTGGGGGTTAATCAGCAATAAGTGGCTACATTTTGACTTAAAATATATCATTTAATCCATTAAAAATATGATCTTCACAGAACATGATTCATTCAACAATGGTACACTGTATCTACTATATACCACACACTGTAATGAGCTCTGAAGAGAAAGTTAAAACAAGGTAGACACATCTGTCACCTCCTGGATTTCTGATAGCTATCCTGCAGGGTACATTTAGGCAATAAGATACATGTGTGTGTCCTGCATGTTCTCACTCATAAGTAGGAGCTGAACAATGAGAACACATGGAAACAGGGAGGAGAACATCATACCCCAGGACCTGTCAGGGGGAGGAGGGCAAGGGGAGGGAGAGCATTAGGACAAAGACCTAATGCATGCGGGGTTTAAAACCTAGATGACGGGTTGATAGGTGCAGCAAACCACCATGACACATGTACACTTATGTAACAAACCTACACGTTCTGCACACATATCCCAGAACCTAAAGTAAAATAAAAATAAATAATGATATATGTGTGTATCAAAATGGAAAAATGCTACTCATCTAAAATCTAACTTCGTCTTAAAGCTTGATATTTGATAGAGAGAAAAGTATGTTTCGCAACTCATGTTCTAGATGGTATCTGAAGCAATGAAGAGAACTAGCATTTTGGAGAAAGTAAAAAACCACTGATTATCTTGATAAAATGTTAATTTAACGGAAGTTATTTCAATTATAAAGACAGGGAAATGCTGATACTTCTCTTGTTCCAGGTGGTCCTTACATGGAAGCCTCCCCAGCAATGGAGGAATAACTAATGTAAAACGTTCAAAACCTATTCTGAAAATTACTCAGTCAGATCACTCACAGTTCCTCCCAGACATACTCCTTGCCTTTGGGTCTCAGCAATACCATGCTAGCAACACTGCAGCCCTTCCCAGGGTCTGAATGAATCAAGAGGCAGGGAAGGTAAGTGAAGTGGGTTGAATCGTAGCCCCAAAAAGATGTATCCAGTTCCAACCCTCGGTACCTATAAATATGACCTTATTGGGAAAAAGGATCTTTGCAGACATAACTAAGTAAAGGATCTCAAGATTAGATCATCCTGGATTAACCAGGGGGCACCCTGAGTCCAATGACAAGGTCCTTATAAAAAGAAGAGAAGACACACACAGTGAAGGCTACATGAAGGTGGAGGCAGAGTCTGGAGTGATGTTGAATGCCTGTTGCCACCACAAACTGAAAGAGCCAAGGATGGATTCTCTAAAGCCTTCAGAGAAGCATGGCCCTGCTGACACCTTGACTTTTGAGTTCTGGCCTCCAGAACTATGGAAGAATAAATTTATGTTGCTTGAAAACACCAAGTTTGCGGTAATTTGTTATGGCAGCCCTATGAGACTAATACAGTAAGTATCCTCAGGGCGATGAAAATAAACACCAGCACCTACGTTATTATCTACCCAAGCTCAAGGTGTGAGCAGCCATCATCTGTCAGAGAAGAATCTCCATGCATTCATAATTTTGATTTATTCTCCTCAGAGTTGATGACATCTATTCTGATTTTTTAAAACTCAGTGTTCCATTGGTCACAAACGTTCCTAACTTCAGAAATAATCTAGTTTTAAACAAGCCAGCTGCCAAGTCAATAAAATCACCTCTTGCAAGCTAGTAATATCTGTGATTTACCAGAAACAGCAGGAAGGGTCTAAATCATGAGCACGGATACTTCAGCCAGAGGCACACCCACCACAGATGAACCAGAGAGAACTTGGAAGCTGTGACAGGTGGGAGAGGTGGAAAAAAACAAGAACAGCAAGAAAGTAATTTCAGTGGGATACTGGAAAAAGCAATCTAAATTTTTAGAATGGAAATGCAATGATTTCAATGTCTGCCTCCTCCACCTATTACAAGTAATACTGACTCCTTCTCCTTTGAATTACATTTGTGCTCATCTCCAGTCTTACACACTTTACATTTAATTCCCTACGGTTTCACTTTACGGATAACTCAGTAATCTGTTTGAGGGTAGGGACTACGTTGAATTTTCTTTTCTCATGCCCTCAGTTGCTTTACAGAGCTAAGTAAATAATGAGTCATTAAGCGGCAACTATTAGTTGACGTATCTTTGTTTTTCTGTTCATAATCTGTTACTCTAATATAGCAACTATTTTGACTACCAAATACCAAAGTATTGGCATATCAGAGTAATGGCAGATGTATAAAATATACAGGCATCATGCTCATATGTGTATCCACACAACCCACACACAAACACGCAACAGAAATACTTGACTCTAAATCAATTTTGGCATCGACTATCATCACATATGAGAGTTCTAATAATATGTTAGATAATTATTTTTCACACACAAAAAACGAGAAAGATAAAAGTATCTCCAATATAGCCTGCAATGAAGTGTTTGCATAGATAACATTAGAACTGAAAGGCTCCCGTCAAATGCCCAAATCTGAACTATTTCATGCTGTGTTATATGTGATTAACTATAAGCCAACCCTAGTTCAAGAATACTTCAAATAGCTTTGAGAAAATTAATAATAATATATATTTAACCCTTACTTTAATTCAGCCACTATTCTAAATACTTCAAATTTATTGAATTCATTTACTTACTAAATCAACAAATACTTACGGAGTGTGTCATGGTTACTTTTGTGTTTCAATTTGACTGGGCCACATGGTGCCTGGACATTTGACCAAACATTCTTCTGAGACTGTATGTGAGGGTATTCCTGGATAAGATTAACTTCTGAATCAGTAGACTGAGAAAAGCAGACTACCCTCCCTGACACGAGTAGGCCTTCTCCAATCAATTGAAGATCTGAATGGAACAAAAAGGCTGAACCTCCTGCAAGTAGAATGGAACGCCTCCTTCCTGGCAGCTTGAATGAGGACACTGGTCTTTGCCAGTTTTCAGATTCAAACTAAAACACTGGCTCTGCTTGGGTCTCGAGCCTGTCTGCTTTCAGACTGCAACTTGCACCATTGGCTCTTCTGGCTCTCAGGCCCTTGCACTTATGCTGGAACTACACATGAGCTCTCTCATGGACCAGTAGCTTGCTGACTGCAGATCTTGGAATCTGTAACTGTGCATAATCGCATGAGCCAATTCTTCATAGTAAGGCTCTTCCTGGATATACATACATCCTGTTAGTTCTCTTTCCCTGGAAAGCACATTCTGTTAGTTCTTTCTCTGGAAAACCTTTACTGATAGAACAAAGTTGGTAAAGACACTACTCTAGGTCCTGGGGCTACCTCTATGAACAGAACAGACAAAAAAGTCATGCCTTGCAAGTTTTATGTTCTAGTCATTTAATCTGAAAAAAAAGAACCCTATAAACTGCCCATAATGATAGCTTTTTATCCCTGTTGTACAGACGGGGTGCTAAGAATTGCTTTAACCCCAGGCCCAGATCACTAATCAAATGGATTCAAGTTGCTATTGCAGTATTAATTTTATTTTTGCTTTTATTGATTCATGTGTCATCAGTTTCGCTACTGCACACTCTGTGTGCATGTGCTGCTTTGTGTGAAGTGTGCATACTTCTGCAAATAATTCAATCGAAAGCTAATTTATGACCTAAGAAGCAAAAGTGTGCCTTTTCTTCAGGAGTCAAAGTTCAAGAAGCAATAGAGAAACTTGCACAGAAACCTGTCTATAATTACTGATGAGACAAATACACTTTCGAAAACTCTTTGAAATAATGCTTTGTTTTCTTTTACAAATAGAAAAACAGTACAGAAGGTCTTTAGATCATATGATGGAAAAGAGTCAAGTTTTAGAAGTCAATAGACATGATTTTAGGTCTTGGTTTGACAGGAACTGTGAAATTGGTCTATTTGCTTAGCCTAACTATGCCTCCATTTCTGCTACGAAATAATAAAAGTATCTGTCTCCGAGGCAGTGGATGTAAAGCCCTGAGCACACTGCATGGGACACATTAAATTCTCAGTAGGTATTAGGTAAAAATAATGAGTAGAGATCTTTAGGTTAAATTTTAGGATAAATTGGATACTTCAATGCACAACTGAAAAATTAATATTAAGTCTGGCAGACACGAAGAAAATGAATTCGTTGGAAGAAATACAAGATGACCTAGTTGCCTAGGTCTGAGGGAAGGAACTCTGAGGTCTTTTAGTGAAAGCAAACAACTTTTCACTAAGTGCCTAATTTGTACAAAGCACTTAACAGACATCACAGCTCCATCAGCTCACTGAATTCTCAAACTGCAATATGCAATTGGTACTTTCTAAGTAGCTTCTTTGTATCAGACTTGTGTTTGATGCTAGTGAGTTAGTGGTGAGCAAAATCAAAAGTTACTGGCCTCATGGAGCTTCCAGGCACCAGCAGGTGATGACTGATTGAATGAACAGCTTATCTGCCCAAACTTTTCAAGGCTTTGGAGGCCATGGTTTCTGTTGCAGCTATTCAACTGTGCCATAACAAAGCAAAAACAGAGATAGACAATGTGTAAATGAATGAGTACAATTATGTTCCCGTAAGACTTTACTTACAAAAGCAGGAGAGAGCCAGGCTACAGTTTGCAGGTCTCTGGATATTGTAGAGCTCAACTAGCTCCCAGTCTAGGAAAATTAAGAACTTCAATAAACGGAGGAGGGTATTAAGTAAATTGTGTTTTGAAGAAACAATAAGGATCCCTAAAAAGGCAAGAAGTAAAAAGGGAACTCCAGGCAGAAGGAACAGACGGCTAAAATCGTGGAAGCATTAAATAACACAGCTTGCTCGGGAAGAGTAACTATGAGGAGCCTTGATAACCGGGTGAGTGAGGTCACAGAAAAATGAACAGAGAATTTTTTA
The DNA here is from genome assembly GCF_007565055.1 of Rhinopithecus roxellana. Classification (NCBI taxonomy): domain Eukaryota; kingdom Metazoa; phylum Chordata; class Mammalia; order Primates; family Cercopithecidae; genus Rhinopithecus; species Rhinopithecus roxellana. Next base: position 35,467,005 of record NC_044551.1, read on the forward strand.
AAAAAGCCTTTCTGTGCATATTTCTGTGGTGGTTGAAAGCAAAGTTCATATTATCTTTCAGTATTTCTAAAGGTCGAGCTGCGTTTCCCCTCCCAAAGCTAAATGATAACATGATGCAGTTCAAAAGCTGGTCATATCAAATTGCCATCTAATCATTTAATTAAAGCTCCATGCTGGCACCAGCCATCCTCAGGGCCCATTTTTCATTTGGGCACATTTCATTACACTTTTCAAAGCAAATTTGCCTTTTCAAAGGCAAAAAATGCAAATGACTAGGTTTGAAAGGAAATGCATAACATTCTGCATAATGACAGGGATTTTCTTGGAAAGCAGTAATGCACGGGCAGAGCTATCTTTAGGGGCTGAGGGTGACTTATCAGCCCTATGGGAGCTCGACATGATATTTCATTACAGCTCCAGGGTGCAAACGGAAGTGAAATACCAAACACTAGAATGCAAACAGCCCTCCCTATCACTGTTTTCAGCATCACAGCAACCACATTTTCAAACAGGGTACGTGTTTTGGACCGGCAAGACCAAGGTAGACATTGACAAGTGGAGGACATTTATAGTGTGACCAAGAAAATGATGAAGAGCTAGGAGGAACTGACCTGTTCTAAGACAGGAATAGGAATATCACACCTAAAGTCCAATTAACATAAAGCATTAATAGGCAAATTCAGTCACATTAAAAAAAATTCCTCAGGAGTAGGAAAACATCCACTTTGAGGAAGTATAATGCATGTTGGTAGTATTCACAATAAGGGAATGAAACCTTAACAATATAAGTCAGCATCTTCCTCCTTGGGGTTTTTGAAAACCCTCAGAATCACTGCTCCCCAATTACTTGTGTCTTTCTCCTTGAAAGATAAAACTCCAGCATAAATTTTAAGAATCTATAGACCCCAAGGTCAGAGGCAATTAGCCCAAAGAAGAAAGAGTGGTACATAATGAATATCTGTTTATTCCTTCTTCACCATCAAGGAGACAAGAAAAGATTAACTTTAGGATGTTAGATAAGCCCTTTCATCCTATGAAAGAACCTCCGGCAGCTAAAGTAGCAGCACCAGGGTGAGGTTGAGAATCCAGGCAAAAATCAAGTCACAGGCTGTTCTGATTTGTGGTCAGAGGACATGTGGGTTCATTAGTACATTAACCATTGCTGGTTAGCTCAACTAAGGCCTCTGCCTTGGGTAAGTGGAAGACCTCATTCTATTCCCTCTACAGAAAGGATCCCAATCCATGCTATATCCAGGCAGGTCAGACCCTAACCCAAATGTATCATTCAGTTCAGAGCACCACCCACCTCAGAGATATGGAGAAAAGCAAGAGCACAGTTGGGCATTTGACATAGCCTATCTCCACTTTTATTTTTTTTTTTTCGATTTCAATATTATATCAAAACATACATACAGAAAAGTGCACATATTATAAATTTACATCTTGATGAATTTTCACATGAGCACACCTATGTAACCAATAATTAGGCACACACACAAAATAACATTAACAGCATCCAAAAGTTTCCTTCCTACCCTTTTAGGATAACCACTGTCTTGATTCCTAACATCATGGGGTAATTTTTTATTTTATATAAAAGGAATCACATAATACATTCTACTGTCTGAATTCTTTGGGCCAACATCAATTTTTGAGATTTAAACATATCATTGGGTCTAGTTACAAATTGTCACTTCTCATGGATTTACAGAGTTCCATTATATGAATGTACCATGGTTTATCCACTCACTCTTGATGGTTGCCTGTGATATTTCCAGTTTTGGGCTATCAGGAAGAGTGCAGCTATAATGATGCTGTATATGTCTTTCAGTGAATATGGCAGATATTTGGATCTTGCTACTTTGATGTGAGAAAAAAATTGTGGTGCAGCATTTGACACAGCTTGTCAAATTCATCATGCTAAAATGTGAAATCCCCATCTTTTGTTTGGAGTATGAAAGAGATGTTCCTGATTTCTCCTCTGTCTCTGACCTTCTCACTGTCCTCAACACTGCTCCTGGCCCTGACCATCCTATGAAGTTCAAAGACTGTGTTTGGGAGAAGTGAGCAGCACATTAAAGGAGCCTCCCAGCTCACATGCAATATTAACAGCCCTCATAAAAGGGACAACAAAACATGCTTTTAAAACCAGGTAAGGATTCTTTAAAGGAGGATTTTTAGGTGAGAGGGTTTCCTGCCTTCAGCACAGGAATCAATAATTATAACAGACTCCAACGATTTGAAGAGTATCAAGTGGTAGCAGTTGTTGAGAGAGGGAATATATACAGCTTGTATAATTCAAGCCATCAAGTGGGAAAGGCTGGGGGAGTACAAAATAAAGGAAGATAAATTCTGCCAGGAGCAAGCTCAGGTGTACAGGGGCCTGGAAGTTTTTGGGGAATAGAGATGTACGGACATTTGTTGTGTCCTTCCTAGCAACAATTCTCTCATGCCTGCTTCTTAATCATATCTGAAATTTCCCATCCATATTACTGGTATGGTGCTCATCCAACCCCTAACTTTAGAGGTGGATATTAATGGATTTAAACTAACCAGGGAACCCCATTTCTTTATCCATAGTGAAAGTTCAGGGATGGGTTTAACCACTTCTGAGCTAATCAGTGTAATTCCTTTCCCTTGCCATAGACATTAGGTTGATATCAGGACACAGGACCTGACAGTCCAATTATTGTGAGACTTGTTCTTTTTTTGAAGGCGAGACAGAGACTTTCTTGACTGTTTCTAGGCTAGGAGGTATGAAGCAGAAGGTCTGGAGAGAAACATCAGGTCTGGAGAGAAACACTGGACAAAGCAGGTGGGGGGCATAAATTATACAGACATTGAGAACTGGATTAATTCAAAGAATGGAGTATAGACACAGGTTCTGATAATATTGTTTATGTCCTGGATGAAGCCATATCTTAACTGAGATAAACTCCTAGATGTTTCTTACACAAGCTAATAGATTCTCCTGTTGCAAACATCCAATTTGAGTCAAGTTTTCTATTGCTTGCAATAAAAACTTTCAAAACTAAACTGAATGATATCAGACCTGGGCTTAGAAAGTATAAGACATTCCACAAGTTGAGTTGCCATTACGTTTTATGCCAGGAGTATGCATGGGAGGAAGGAAGGATGCAAAGAAAGGTATGTGGACACACTTTCAAATTAGAAAGGCTGTAACATTATGGGAGGTAGTATTATACATCAGTTATGATCAATCAGTAATCCCCAAACTTTTTCTGTCAAGGGTCAGACTATAAATATTTTCAGCTTTGTGAGTCAGGTGATTTCTGTCACAACTACTCAGCTATGCCACTGTAACACGGAATCAGCCATAGACAATACAAAAACAAGTAAGTGTGGCCGTGTTCCAATAAAACTGCACTGATGGACACTGAAATACGAATTTCATGTAATTTTTACCTACCATAAAATATTGCTCTCAATTTGACTTTTCCAATTATTTAAACATGTAAAATCTATCACTGACCTCTTAGAGCAAACACAAAATTTCTAGATTCAACTTCTTTCTCCAACATATACTAGCTGCAAAACATTGAACAAATTACTTAATCTCACTAAACCTCATTGTCTCATAGGTAGAACAGGGAACATTGTAGTGCCTAATGCACAGTTTTGTTCCAAGAATTAAATAATTTAATCATGAAAACACTGAGCAAAGTATCTGATACACTACACTCAATAAAGACTAGCCATCATTCTTATGATTGATTATGAAGGTTCTTTGACACTAGTCTACGTATCTTAATAAAAGAAAACCATCTATGTTTTCTGAGCAGGAAATTTGCTCAGATCTGTGCCTTGGAGAGTTTACAAAGGCATCTGTTGGAAGAATACATTGGAAAAGGGATTTTAGTTTCAATTGACCTAATGTGCCACCGATTTAGCTTAGGAAACTTACATGTCTTTCTGTATCTTGCTTTTCATTTCAATGTGCCAACCAGTATTTAGGAAAAGAAGGAGTGTTTTGTTTTTTTGGTGGGGAAGAGGGGCATGTGCCCAGTCCTGTGGTATGCATTTCTTTAGAAATGAATTTTTTCAGAGACTCAGGTGAGCTGATAACAATTTTAAAACTCGTGGTCACTTCTGGGTTGAACTGCATTTGTCGGTTTTGATAATTTATTCATTGACTAATTAGTTCAGCCAAATCTTATAGACTATGTCTTTTTCTCTGAGCCCAGATGGTACCCCAACACACAGATGATAGGGAATAAGACCCCATACTGTATTGTTCAGACACCCCACTGGGTAACTGATAACCAAAAAATAGTTCAGTAAAGATTTGCATTTAAAGTCTCTTAAGGTCTCCTGATTCTCTCCACTACTCCCTTCTTCAACACACACTAAAGATCCTAACCCCATTTAAGATCATTAGCAAATCCCAGGCTTCATAAATATCACAGGGGAGCTAATGAGATGACTTACAGAAGAATTGCCGCTTACTGTAGAAGAGAGCACCAAGCTGGTTTGATTTTTCTGGTCTATGCTACAGGGAAATCAATTAGAGTTTGCTTTTGCCTGAATGATGCAAACAAAAACCAGTATAATTTGGATGAATAAATCTGTTAAACAAGAAATCTGAATCCATATTAATAACAATAAACATGGGCAACAGGAGATGTGGATTTTTAGCAAATACCTGCTTCCGACTTGGCCAGCCACCCAATAAGCAAAATGTATATGTTGAGTACCTACTGTGAGTAAGGTACTACACTAAGAACTTTACTTACTTTCTATTATTATTATTATTATTGAGACGGAGTGTCACTCTGTTGCCTAGGCTGCAGTGCAGTGGCACCACCTCAGCTCACTGCAACCTGTGCCTCCAGGTTTCAAGCAATTCTCCCGTCTCAGCCTTCTGAGTAGCTAGGACTACAGGCGTGCACCACCACAACCAGCTAATTTTTTGTATTTTTAGTAGAGACGGGGTTTCACCATGTTGGTCACCTGGCCTTGAACTCCTGACCTCAGGTGATGTGCCTGCCTCAGCCTCCCAAAGTGCTGGGATTACAGGAGTGAGCCACCGTGCCAGGTAAGAACTTTAAACATATGATGAAATCTTTATAATCACTGTATGAAGCAAGTCCCTTTTTTTCACTTGTATAGATGCAAAAATTGAGGCCTAGAGAGATCTAGTATCTTACTCAAGTTCATAGAGCTTATAAGCTTGTAAACTCTGAAACCTCAATCTCTCTCTCTTCAGTCTCTCTTCTGCTGAGTCACTGAATCAGAGTGATCACAGGAGCTCTCCCTGCTCAGGACAAACATGTGCTTGCTGCAGTTAGAGGACAGAGAGTTGAATATGGGTCCCACCTTGATGTCTGCCATGCTTGTTCTTTAACTTACCTTGATTGCAATCATTTTCAAAAGTACTTCTTTAGAATGTTTCTCTCCCTCTGACAGATGGATACTCTAATACCCATTTTATAGACAAAGAAACTGAGCCTGGGAGAAGTCAAGTAACCTGCTCAGGATCAGAAATGAGTCAGAAGTCAGAAATGAGTGGGTGAATGGGCCTTATTCTTATCCAGGGCTGGGTCCAAAAATCATGGTATTTCTGAGACTTTGAGGAAAGTTATTAAGGTTTCCTCTGTAATCTCATTCTTCACCAAGAAACTTCCATCTTTTTTTTAGGAAAACTGTATAGACATTAATGTAACTGTTAAGCAATTTCCAAGATCTTTTAAAAAAAAAAAATTACACTACACACACACACACAGAAGTGTTTATAATACCAAGCTAACAATGTGAGTGTCAATTTCCTCATCTGCTAAATGGGGCTAATAATAACCATATCACTAGATTGTTGCAAGAATTAAATGAAGAAAAAATACAAGTACAGCATCAATGCCATAGTAGCTAAAGGGAAGACATTTGCCCATCTATCATTCCTTGAATGTCCATCCATGCTTCCACATATCTCCCTCCCCATCTCTCTGCCTGTGAATCACAGAAGTTTGCTGGCAGAATAGGAAAAGACACAGACTGGAAACCTGGGTTCCTGGCCCAAAACTATTACCAGACCTATGCTACTCTTGACATCTTTCCTGCCAGGTTCTATGACCCCTGTCCATAAAATAAGGGGCTTTGCTGAACTGCCTTTAAAATGTCCAGTATTCTCAGAGTCCATATGACCTCATCATTGTTATAACGTGCCATCACCCTATATGATGGCTATATTCAGTTTCCCAGAGCTACTGGCCAAAGGAGGAAAATTATATACAGTTCTGTCTCAATGATCCAGCTGGTTTGGCCAGCCACACAGTTTGGAGATATGCTATAACTAGTCTGTTTAGTGGCTGATGAATTTCATAAGATTATTTTATTACGGTTACATAAACAGTAACTTTTGAACTACTGAGACTATATTGCTTTTGGCATGAAAACTTACTTTGATTAAGATAGGAGTATCAATCTCTGACTATTTAAATCTCTAGGAAGATTGAGAAGGAGATTGGGGACAGCACAACCCTATTTGCATTAATTTTTTTTTAATGATTCAAAATACCATTTGGAAAATGGTCTTCACATTTATCAACCATATAACTACTTGGCAAACGTTTAATTAAATTAAACTCTCATCAAGAAAAGTACAGTAGAAACAGAAAAGACTTGGGAAATCAGCTAGATCTGGTTTCAAATTCAGTCTCTGCCTTAACTAGCTATATTACTTTGGGCCATTAACCTCATTTCTATGTACCTCAATATCCTCAACTATAATATGAGAAAAATGTTATCTATCTTGCAAGGTGGTTATGATAATTAAATGAAATAAAATATGCACAACACCTAATACATTGCCTATGACTCAAAGTGCATGAAAATCAACATGCTTCTAAGAGGAATCAGGAGTTTTCTTCCACAGACCGGCTGTTTGCATTCCAGCATTTCTTACCCCAGTGACCACCACCAGTCACCCGGGGGAATGTAAATATTTGTAAGAGTCACCCTAGACACCTTCCAACTGCATGCACCCTCAGTTTCCTATCCATGTTTCATCACAATGCTCTGCCCATTTTACCTCCCATATCTCTCTGATCCATCCACCTCCCTTCATGCTCCCACCCTGTCACATTTGAACTGTACTGTCGCACTTGAACTGGTTCCTTCACATCCACCCCTTCAGGTGACTCTCTACAAAGCAGCCACAGTGATATTTTAAAAAGCAAATTACAGAAAATTGCTCCTGTGTCTAACTCCTCCAGGCTCCCTAATCCTCCTATGGTGAAAACTTCCTCACTGTGGTCTTCAAGACTCTGCCTGAGCTGGTCCCTGGTCACATCTCCAGCCCCATTTATCTCGCCATCCACTTCCTCTTCTGGGCTTCAGGAACACTGGTCTTTCTTGTATTCCTTGAGGGTCCCTGGCACAACCCTCCGGATATACAATCTGCACTTATGCTTGGACACTCCACTAGCCAGCTCAGCAGAAGCCTTAAATCGTGAGAGAAGTCATCCCTGAGGCCTCAGGCTAGTTCCGCCCTCTGCACGTGCTTTCACAGTTCTTCAGGCTTTTCCCTTCCAGAACCTACCATCATTTGTAGTTGCATGTCAGTATGATATTTTCACTTGGTGTTTGTCTTCCCCATTACACTGTAAATCCTAATGAGTGGGAGGGATTATCTTTATTGTTCTTACCATTGTTATCCTGGTGACTAACACAGAGCCAGGCACAGAGTTGACGTTCAATAAATATTTTTGAGTGAATGACTAAAAGTTATCTCTTCCTTCCCTCTTGTCCCTTGTCCTTTGTCCTCTCCCTTCTCTCCTTCCATCCCTTCTACAAATATTTACTGAATGTCTATTCCATGCCAGTCACTCGATTTGGCAGTATTAACATGGTTTTACAAACTCTGCTTGAATGTATCCAATAACACAGACCTCATTGGTTCTTAAAATCTTCATTTGTAGACATTTCTGATATTAATTCTTCTTGAAAACAAGTGGAAATTTATCTGTAAACTTAACTTCTACCTATTTGTTGATGTGGTTTATTTTTTGTACCCAAAATCAGAAACAAATAAAACCACTGGTATCTAGAAAAACTCTCGGTATGTGTTTGTTCACTTGGGCCACCATCTATATGGTGAGATTCACACTCTTTTTTTCTCTTTCTTTCTTTTTTTTTTTTTTTTGCACGGCTCTTACATCTTCAAAGGCATGTCTTTGGGAAGACAAAAGATCATGTATTTAAACATTAGCCTAACTTCAAAAAGATACGCTAAAGGTTAGTTTACAAAAACAAGAAAAGGAGAAGAAAATATGACCAGAAGTTGGAGACAAATTCAGTGCAATCATAAATTTACCACATTTTTTGTCAGATTATCTGTCTTTGCCACTAGATAATGAGTTTCTTGAGGGTGAGGTTCATATCTTCACACTGTATGTTCTCATTGGAGCACTTAACACAGTATGTCTTCAATACCTATTTGTTGAACAAATAAAACAATTATGACTGTAAAAACAGCCCTGATTCTAAGCTAAATAATTAAAATGATGTTGTGTTCTGTTCTCGACTCTCTATTTTTGATGCCATATGACCCAATAGCTTAAGCTAAAACAATGTCTATCATAGATTAAGCTTTTAAAAGCTAGAGAACAGTGCAATTTGAATGGGAAAAAAGCAGGTGTGTATACAGATAAATGCACAGCACATGCCTAGTCACTGTCTGGAATGGCATCTGCAAACCTTTAACCACCACCGTTCATAAGAATGTGAATTGCCTAAGTAATGCACATATACACATTTAATTCCCCCCCATACAAAACCATATAATTTTTCCTTTGTTTGGGTTTTGGTTTGATCTTAATTTACAGTAAGTATATATTACTGTGTGACTAAAGGAAACAACTCACACAGCTAGTGCACAATTAGAGGAAGGCAATCAGGCTGATAAAGGGTCTGCATCTCACGAGAAATGAATAGCCACGGAAAGAAATGGAGACATTCAGCCCAGAGAGGGCCAATGCAGAACAAACTATCTTCAAATACTTGCAGGGCTGTGGTCATGCAGAATGGTGCAGGCTGCCCTCTGCAGGACAGAAGGAGGACCACTGAACAGGTGGAAGGTTCAAAGATGTAAATTTCAGCTCTGAGGAAGTTTTTTCTCACCTGTGAGTTATTTGACAATAAAGGGGCTGCTTTACAGTAAAGTGGGTAACTTTGAAGGAGCCAGTTTTGCATTAGTAAAAGTAGAGGTATCTGCCATGGAGAGTCTGTAAATAGAGTTTGAGAATCAGTAAATTCCTACATTTGAGTTCAAAATTGCATTGGTGTGTACATGTTTTCAGAGGAGTGGCTGTATAACTTGCTTCCACTTCCTGTAGGTTGAGCAACCCCCAAAGAGGAACTGGATGATTACTTATTACTGACATTAAGGGGATTATTACACCTGTGAAAGTTTAATCGTCTCATCTATACCAGCTATGAAAAATTAGAAAAATATAGTTCTGGAGTTTATTGGTTCCTCTTTTATGCAAATTGTTTAATTTTTAAAATTAGTTGTTATGGTCCATTGATAACAACCATTATGTCTTATATATGCCTATGGTTCTCCTAGATCAAGCACAGTTTCTTGTACAAAATAGGTGCTTACTGAATTTTAAATAAATACATGAAGAAATAGACTTCCAGGGTAGATTCTTCCCTTTTCACTAACATAGTAATTAAAATTCACCAATAAAGCAGAATTCCACATATGAATATATGATGGCATGATAATGATGATGACAGTTCTTGTAACAAAAATGTTATTGGGCACTATGTGTCAAACACTTTTGTCAAGCATTTTATATGCAATAGCATGTGTAATTCTCATAGCAATTAATTAAGGAAAAGGAAGCTTAGATTAAATGTATTAATACAGCTAGTAAGTGATTCAAACCAAGACAGATACACTATGGCATCTGAGCTCCTAACCTCTATGGAAAATCTACTGAGGGAGTAAGATTACCTGGACTTTGTCTTCAACTCCATCATAGCTGTACAAATAATTTAGGCAAGACACTTTTCTGCCCTTCACTTTTTAAATCTGTTATGTGGAAAACACACTAAGAAAAATCTAGAAGGCATTATGGAATGTTAATGAAGAACATAGACTATGATGACTCATTATGAACACGTTGTATTCTACATGGTTGAACATAATTGTAACACCTGCTTTAAAATCTTTGTCTGCTAATTCTAACATTTGGATCATCTTGGGGTTGCCTTGGTTTATTACCATAAGTATCTTCACATTTTGCTTTTGTTCATATGTCTGTGTCTAGGAATTTTGGTATGTATCCTGCATGTTGTACATCATAGTTTCTATCTGTGTTCTGTTTTGTTCCTCGGAAATTTGTTTCTGTCATTGTTATTTGTTTATTTTAGCAGGCACTTGACTTTATTGAAACTCCAAATTCTGTCTCCATTGCATTGGGCAGCCACTGAAATCTCTGTTCGATACTTTTAGGCTTCATACTTGCACAGTTGAGGGATCAGCCAGAGATTCGACAAGAGTTTATATGAAGAATTGGGGGCTTCTACTGTTGTGTTGTCCTTTCTAGAATTCCCTCTCCCCTACTTTTCAACTTCTCAAGTTGCCCCAAATTCTGTTTTCAAATTCCTCTTGCGAGAAAGACTGAGAGTTTTAGCCCACATGACTGATTGATTAGGTAGGTAGGTAGATGATTGATTGATTGATTGATTGATACATACATACATACATACATGATAGATAAATAATATACAAACAAAACTCATCCACTGCCATATCCCTCTTTCAAGTATTGACTCCCCTCCAATTTTGGTTTGCTTTGTTCAGTCTCCATTATCTTCATATAGTTCATGTGTGTGCGTATATATTTATAATACTGTATTACGTATATAATATATTGTGCAGAATTTGCTATCTGTGGGAAGGTTGGCCCAATAGAAGTTATCCACCAGGAACATGGAACATGTCTTATGTCCACCAGGACGTAAGACAAACTTGAGTATCCTCCCCAAACTCTCCAGTAGATCTGAGCATTTTTTGCCATTGTGCTAATAATGGGTGACCTTCTCTGCCCTAGGAAGCCTTTTACTTCTGCTACATTTTACCCCAATGTACAATACATATATTTTCATTTTCTAAGTATGCTATAATATGAAATAGATTGTGAAACATTGTCTTCAAAAAAGCTACTTCACTTCCTATAGTGTAGCTTGACTTTTTTCATCAATTAATTGAATTATTATAAGGATTAAATGAGAAAATGTAGGTAATGCTAGGTACTATATGAGACTTTGAACATAGAGGCATTGAATGTATGAGACATTGAGCATAGAGGCATTCAGAAAAACCTTAGTACTACAGTGATGTCATTAAATTTTTAATGATCAATAAATATGAATGGCTATGTAATTATAATTATTTAAATAATATCAATGATTAATAGCAATATAATTATAACTGTGACAGAAGTTCCCACAAAATTATTATCCATAGTTTCCTGTCCCTTTACCTTGTAAGGAACATGTGCCTACTTGTGGGTTCCTGTACGTGGCTCCTTGCTATGACTTAAATGTATCTTCAAAAGTTCATGCATTGGAAACTTAATCTCCAATATAATAGTGTAGGAGATCAGGCATAATAAGATGTGGTTAGGTTATGAGGGCTGTGCCCTTATGAACTGATTAATGTCATTATCATGAGAGTATGTTAGCTACCTCGAGAGTGGGTTTGTTATAAAAGTCAGTTTGGCTCTCTCTTGTTCTCCTGCTTTCTTATACTCTTTTGCTCTTCTGCCTTCTGACACGGGATGATGTCACACAAAGAGGCCTTCATCAGTTGCAGTTTCTTAACCTTGGACTTCTCAGCCTCCAGAGTTGTGAGCCAAAAAAAAAAAAAAAAAAAAAGTCTTTTCTTTATAAACTACCAGTATCTGGTATTCAGCTATAACACAAAATAGACTAAAACACTCCTCATGAAATGATCAGGATAATAACAAATTGTAATAACACTAGTTAATGATTTGTGGGTTTTATTTATTTATTTATTTATTGAGATGGAATCTTGCTCTGCTGCCCAGGCTGGAGTGCAGTGACGCAATCTCAGCTCACTGCAACCTCTGCCTTCTGAGTTCAAGCACTTCTCCTGCCTCAGCCTCCCGAGTAGCAAGGATTACAGGCATGCGCCACCACACCTGGCTACTTTTTCTGAATGCCTCCCAAGAAGCTAGGATTACAGGCGTGCACCACCACACCTGGCTAATTTTTTTTTTAATTTTTAGTAGAGACAGGGTTTCACCATATTGGCCATGCTGGTCTCAAACTCCTGACTTGTGATCTCCCCACCTTGGCCTCCCAAAGTGCTGGGATTACAGGTGTGAGCCACTGTGCCCAGCCCGTTAATGTTTTTAGTACTTATTATATTAGGTTTTAAGTGTTTTATGTGTATTAATTTTTTTAATCTTTAAATCAGCCCAAATGATGCAGATGTTAGTACATCTTCTCTGCCCAAGAGAATACTGAGGCTCAGGTTGGTCAAATAACTTGCCCAGGCTCACATATCTAGTATGTGTTGGAGCCAAAGTGTGAGTACAGGAAATCTATTACTAAAGGTCTGCTATCTCAACAACCATAAGTTAGAAGGTAAAGAAACAGAACTGGAAAACCAAAGAGGTTACACTTGTTTACACTAAAAGGGGCCACAGGATACTTGATGGAGAAAAACCTGGGTCTGTCAATTAAGAGGAGTGAGAAAAGAAAGGAAAAGCCCTGATAATAATGAGCTTTGAAGGAAGAGTTCTACGGAATCTGGAGCATGGAAGATGAGACATTTTGGCTGGGTGTGATGGCTCATGCCTATAATCCCAGCACTGTGGGAAGCTGAGGCAGGTGGATCACCTGAGGTCAGTTCAGGAATTCAAGACCAGCCTGGTCAACATGGTGAAACCTCACCTCTACAAAAATACAAAAATTAGCTGGGCATGATGGTGGGTTCCTGTAATCTCAGCTACTCAGGAGGCTGAGGTGGGAGAAACTCTTGAACCCGGGAGGAGGAGGTTGCATTGAGCTGAGATGTTGCCACTGCACTCAAGCATGGGCAACAGAGCAAGACTCTGTCTAAAAAACAAGAAAAAAAAAAAAGATGAGACATTTGGATATGAGCAGACTTGGAGATGAATGGAATAAGAATCTCTTCAGATAGATTGGTATACAGCATGCATTTTAGTCCTTTTTAGCCAGGTGTCAAGACCCATGATAAAAATGTAAATTGTTTTTTAATTCTTTTTGATTTGCAGTGCATGAGATTTTTTAAATTATTATTATTATTATTTTGAGACAAGAGTCTCTCTTGTCACCCAGGCTGGAGTGCAGTGGCATGATCTCAACTCACTGCAACCTCTGCCTCCCAGGTTCAAGCAATTCTCCTGTCTCAGCCTTCCTGAGTAGCTGGGACTACAGGCGCATGCCATCACACCCTGCCAATTTTTGTATTTTTTCAGTAGAGGCAAGGTTTCACCATATTGGTCAGGCTTGTCTCGAACTCCTGACCTTTGGTGATCCACCCACCTCAGCCTCCCAAAGTGCTGGGATTACAGGCGTGAGCCGCCGTGCCTGGCCTAAATTAATTTTTAATTAAGAAATAAAAATTATATATATTGTGTACAATATGATATTCTGAAATATGTATACACAGTGGAATGGCTACATGGAGGTGATAAACATAGTCATTACCTCACATACTTATTTTTTTTTTTTGTTTTGAGAACACTTAAACTCTATTCTCTTAGCAATTTTTCAAGAATACAATCCATTGTTATTTATTATAGTTGCCATGCTCATAGATTCATAAATATCTTGAACTTCTTCCTCCTAACTAGAATTCTTTATCTTTTGACCAACATTTCGCCAAACCCTCCAGTCCCTGGTAACTGCCAATTGACTCTCTGGTATTGTCTTTTAGTACGTTACAGCATGTTGACAATGGTTGGCTATTAGTGCAGCTTCAGATAGGTGATAACGGTAATGCTTGATGACAAGGATGATAAAGGGGAGAAAATACAGGATTTGATGTTTAAATCCCAACTTTGACTTCTATTAACTAGTTGGTTTCAGGGACAAATTACTTAAACTCTCAGTTTAACAGTTGTCTTATCTGTGAAATGGGGATAATAATGTCCACTTCGCAGGTATATTGGTAGGATTAAATGACATAGTGCATACATATGTAAAGGACTTAATATACTGTCTGGTGCTGCAGGGGATGTAAAACTGTTAGCTCGGTTTCCTCATCCTTTCTCTTCCTTCTCAAACTCTCAAGTCAAAACATTCACAGTGGGGAACAGCTACTAGCTTAAGGGAAAAACCATTGTCATAGTATTAGCACTTTGATAAATGGCCCAATTAAGAACATTCCTATTAACTTCATCTATATTTCAATACACTGTACATGATACCCAGGCCAATGGAAGAGAAGAAAAGGACAGGGTGATTAATGAAACACCAGTAACAGCCAGCCTGACACCTCATAAACAGCCACATGTTTGTTTACCCATCTATAATTTGTTTATTTTTCCTTTTTGAGGCCCAAAACTCAGAAGGGGCTGTCAGATGAAAAATTCAAACTCAAGTGATTCCCTAAGCATTCTTATCCTGGGGCAGATCCCAGTTTGTTTCAGACTGACAGCTGGCACCTGTGGCCTGCAGTGAAATACTCTCTGACACTGATGGAAAGAGACAGGTGGCAGGGCTGCCACTAAATGCCGTATTTGATTGATAAAGTGATCTAAGTATCACAGGCGCCAAGAATATCATTAGCAATCACTGCTTCCTCTGTAGAAAGCACCCCCTGGGTCAAGAAGGCAACAAAGAACAGCTTTTGACTGTCTGTATGTGCAGCAATGTGCATGCTTGTGTTCATGTTTGTGTGCGACCAGAGACAGTTCCCATCACTGTGGTGCAAAGAAAGAGCACAGGACCTGGAGGTCGGCATTCAAAGCTGGGTTCAAATCCTGACTAGCTCATTGACAAGTCTCAGGCCACAGGTAAATCATCAAATTTGTGAATCTCAGCTTTCACTCTTCTCATCTGTTTTGTATATTCTCAGCAGTGAAATGCCATTTCCTCAGGGAATCCTCCCCTGAACACCCCAATGAGGCAAGATTGAATCCCTTTACAATGCAGTCCAACACCACATTGCACAGTGTCCATGTCATATTTGTAGTCAGACATAGGTTTGTTACTTATCAACTTAACACCCATCTTCCCCACTTAATTATAAGCTCTTTGAGGTCAGAAACTGCATTTTTCTTGTCTAAGTTGACCACAGTGCTCTGAATATCCATATTCCCCAAGTTTGTTCATCCCAGCACAATAGCTATCCCAAATATTATCTCAAGTATTCCCTCGAAGATCTTTGGACTCCCCGAAGATCTTTCTGCAAAAACACTCATTCCTTTCTGGCCTTTTCTCTTCCTTTCTACCTCCACTTCTGTGACCGATGCAGGCATTTCTTCAAGTATCCTTCCGTCCTTTTTAGCGTAAATAAGTTTAACATTCTGCTTTCTTCAGTTCTGTTCCTTTATTTCCCAAATTACAGTTTTTGAGAAAGTAGGCTTTAGGAGGAAGTTACCTGGAATCAAACCTTGGCTCCAGCACCACTTCAAAATGTGACCTTGATGGCAGCACCGGCCTGCCTGGAGCAGCTGCTGCCAAGATGCTGGCTGCACTGGAGGAGGCATGGCTTGGCGGCACACTCTATGGAGCCAGTGGGAACCGGGAACAGGCAGGATCCCCACCATCCCAGGCACAGCTGCAGCAATCCAAGTCATGCCTGCAGATCCGGGCCTCTCTGTGCTCTCGGGGCTGGGAGCAGGCACCCAAGTCTGCATGCTTGGGGTCCTGGGAAGGCTTTCCCTGGCCCCGCAGGCTCGGACGGGTCTGCTACCCTTGTCTGGCCTCTCCCACTCCCTAGCACTCGCTCTAATCTCGGAGTGAGGGTGGGCCCCCAGGTGCTGTTGCAGCCTGGCCAGGTGTGCGCACGCTCGGGGCCATGCTGACATGCCAGTCTCCTGCCACCTCAGCCCCCTTTGGACTTTGGCCACCAACGAGCACGGGAGGGAGGCTGAGTGAGTGGGGGCAGCTCAGAGCTGGCGTGCAGGTGCCCCTGGACATGAACAGCCTGGGCTGTACAGAACAGTGGAAGGCAGACAGGCTTCTGGGTAAAAAGGGGCGAGTCCCTGGTGAAGCCCTACTTTCAAGCTGGGCAGGGCCTAAAGCCTGGGGACTGGACTGCCAGTCCCGTGGACCAGAGTGGGAACTTGTGGTGCTTTTTGTGGGCCCGCCCATGGCCACCCATAGACCAATCAGCATGTATCTTCTCTCCTCTGAAGCCTATGAAAATCCCAGACCTAGCCAGACTTGAGCACTCAACCTGATGACCAGCAGAGAGGAGCCACACACCCTAGGGTCTCCTCTCTGTTGAGAGCTAAAAGTATCATGGGACGACCAGCTATGGAGAGGAGCTACCCACACCAGCGTCTGCTCTCTGCTGCGAGCTGAACACTCATTGGGACATCCTGGCTGCAAATAGGAGCTATCCACCCCAGGGTCTCCCCTGAGCTGTTCTATCACTCAATAAATCTCCTCTCCGCCTTGGTCACCTGCCACTTGTCCACATACCTCATTCTTCCTGGGCGCAGAACAAGAAGTCGGGACCCGCCGAATGGCAGGGTTAAAAGAGCTGTAACACAAACAGGGCTGAAATGCACCCCTTTCTCGCCACGTTGCAGGTGGCAAGAAGGAGAGAAGAGAGAAGGAAAGAGGAGCAGTGGCCCTTCAGGGAGCCCAGACCTAGGAGCTCCCTGAGCCAGGACTCTAATATCCTCTTTGGGCCTCTGTGATTCCTGGCATCTCCAAGCTTCCAGGCGCCACTGCATTCCCTGGTGCCAGCCATGGAAGCTGCTTGTGGTACACCTGGTCCAGCTGTGTAGCCTCACAGGGAGCCAGCACCTGTGCCGGTGCCTGGAGCTGTCTGCCCTGCTGCAGCCGGTGTGCCTGACTGTGTGCAGTGGCTGGACCCCATACTTGCTCGCTCACACAACCCTGACAGCTCCGCTCACCCTTGGCAGGTGTTGGATCCATACTGGTAGCGTGAGCCAAGTGCAGCCTGTTGGGCTGAGTGGTCCCAGTGGGCCCAAGCAAAACTCATGCAAAAGCACCACTAGTCACAGAGGTTTCCAGCCGGAAAAGCAACACCCCAAGGATCCTGTAACAACCTTAGGCAAGTGATTAGACATATGAGCGTTCCCTCTTGTCCTCATGCTAAGCTAGTTTGCACTTGCTATTCCCTTGCCTACATGCTCGTCACCTTACTAATTAACTGGCTGTTTCTTAAGGTTCAAATCAAATATGACTCCTTAGATAGCTTTCCCTGAGCCTGCCCCCTTCACTTTCTATCTCATTATTCTTTTATGTTAAAATCCAACATCATTTATTGCTGGCTGATATTATCTCATTTATGTAATTTTTTTAGCATCAATCTCCTCCCACAACAATGAAGTTCCATGAGGGCAGTGACCTCTCCTATCTTGTCAACCACACTATCCCAGCCCAGGGGAAAGAGACCAGAAAGAACCGGACATTCAACAAATATGTTTTGAATGAATGAATTCAGTAACACACTAATTAATGAATACATGAATAAACAAAAGTCACTAGGATATGGTAAAGATTAAATAAGAAAAGATATATAAAAATGCCTTATTTCAGTCAAGAGTCTTAATTGCAAGCAACAGAAACCAATTATTGCTGATCTAAGCAGAAAAAGAATTTGTTCAAAGGGTATTAGTTGACTCACAAAGGAAGCAGGAGGATTCAGAATCACTAGGGACTTAGGGCCAAATATATTGCCCCAAAACTAGTCACAAAATGACATGCTGAGGACATCACTGTGGCCACCATCCCCAAGCACTGGACACAACAGCTTGCATCAACAGTTGTCTATTTGTGAACATTGGGTGCTGACTATAGCTCTAGGAATCCATCTTACTGCAGGAACTTACTTACTCCAGGCACTGCCACAGCAGTTCCTCCATGTCCCAACTTCATCATGTCATTAGCCCACAGTTCACATCTGGGGTATGTACAATAATCAATGGGTAGACTGTAGGTCAGATGGCCCCCCATTCTAAAAATTTGGGGAAAGGAAGTAGCCAACATTTTCAGCTTCCATAATGGAAGAAAAGCCGTAACATCCTAAATCATAGAGTGAGGAGTTTTCCAAACCAGGGAATAAGGTTCAGATGCTGAGCAATTAAAAATAATAACAAATTTCCACTACAATGCTTAATAAATATTAACCACAAAACAACACAAGTAACAAGAGCTTCTTCCTTGCAAAATAACTCTCAAGCTACTGAAAAAAGAGAAGACACAAAGAAAAACTACTGCTTAATTCTTTAAAGTTGTACCAAGTTGGAAACACTCATTTTATAACTTTTTCATGAGTTATTCTGTTTGTCAGGTAGTGGGATATTAAATGTGCTTGAGTATTGATTTGAGGGAACTCTTGTCCTGCATAGTTCAGTGCTACGCAAAAAAAGATCGTTAAAAAGGCTTCTTGCCAACGCAGCTCCGGGATGTGAGCAAGATGCCAACTAAGTCAGGCCATTTTCACGGCTTGCTGCTCACTAAGGAAAAGAAATCCTCAACTGCTTTTCAAAAATGCAGATGTCAAATACTCTTTACAGGGACAGCTGCTCACTTCATGTGGTCCTGCACCTGGCAACATTCTCTACCAGGAGTTAGTGATTTGGCTTAAACCATCCAGTCCCACCTGATACTGTCTTGATAGGATTGTCAATCAAGGTGTGCATCCACTTCTACCAAAGCTTGATTAATCAGTTATTCTCTCTGGAATTTGAATCTTGATGAGTACCACGTAAAGAGAGAAAAGAATAGGAGATGATTCTCCCCAATGGCAGTGTCCTAATGTTCCTGACACCTAGATCATGGTCTCATTTCCATTTCCATTCTTGTTAAGCTTGGTTCTTAGCTTTTCCATAATTCTGTGGGTGTTTCACACAGGTTCTGTTGCTTGAAATCAATAAGTCTTAACTGACAGTCTTCTCTGAAGATAACCTAGGGATGACTAATAAAATAATATTAATGATTAAGGTTTAATTAAACACTTATTACAGCAAAGGCCTTGGGCAAATGCTTTATAGGCATAATGCCATTTTAATCCTCGCAAACCTTCAAGGTAGGTACATATTTTATTTCCACTTTGCAGCTAAAAATATTGCAGCTTAGAATGGTTAAATTGCTTTCCAAGGATGTACTCATAGAAGCACAAAAGCTGTCAGTTCCATCTTAAGCCAAAACCTATGCACTCGGCCACTATGCACTCGACAGTAAGAATGAAATTAATTCACTCATTTATTCACCTAACAATTAATGAGTAAATATTTATATTATACCAGGCTCTGTTCTGAAAGCTGTAGAATTGGTGAAGAAAGACAAGACACTCTATGTATGCTTGTGGAGTTATCTCCACATTTGTCTCCAGTGGTGGAGACAAACCATAAACAATCAAAAATAAACAAATAATTGAGCATTGCAGTTTCTGATCAGTACAAAGCAAGAAACTGAAGAAGGGTAAGGGAATAGAATGGGATATATACGATATTGATATCTGATAAAATAGGAGCTATGCAAATACCTAGGACAGGGCATTTGTGACAGACAAGAATGTAAGGATTATCATCCCTGGGGCAGAACTGAGCAAGATGTGTTTAAAAAGCAAAAAGACCCCTATGGCTAGAGAAAAGAGAGGATAAGAGGGATAAAAAAACTAAAGTTAGACTGATAGGTCAAGGCCAGATGACACAGGAACTTTGAGGTTTGGATTCTAGTTGCAGCCCTGTCTCTAACAGTGGATAAAGCAACACACTAACCCTCTTGGTTTTGTTTCCTTATTTATAAATTGAAAACGTAATGTAATAGAGGTAGGAGCAAGGGACCTGAAAGGTCTTTCCCAGACCTGATACTCTATAATGAGATAAAGAATATGATGGATGACAAGGAAAAGGTGAAAACAGAATAATAAATCCAGCTTTTCGCAGTGGTCACCTTAAATGTCTCCATCTTTTTGCATATGAGTAAATGTTCTGGTTTATAAATAAAAGCACCTTTTCCAACTGTTGTAGACCCATCTGATAACTACGTTTAGTTCATGATTCATTAAATGCAAAGAGATGAACCAAATGCTCCTAACATTTAAATCAGGGGAATTAAAAACATTTTACAAATCAGCGAAATGTCTCATCACACTGGTGAAATATTTTGATCCAATGAAGGGTTCAGTTTCAGTGATTAATCAGACACCTCTATGGACTGAATTTTGTTACAACAATAGCTCCAAAAACCAGTTATTTTGAGGCTCAGTAGATCAAAGTATCTATGAACTAAAACACATCAAAGTAATACATGAAATGTTGTCACATGCAGAATATAAAGCTAACTTAAATATATTCCTTATGATTACCTCTATTGATACGAAATTTGCCTAGGAGGATGCCTTTGGATGACAACTGTTTGATAAGTAGAGGCCCAGATAATGTCCAGAGTCAAGTTTGCCACCCAGTGTATCCAAGCTCAAGCAAATCTATCTATTCCCTCAAGAAACAATTCAGGAAGAAAGTCTACAGTTGGGAAATAATTACTTAATTAAATATATAAATGAAAAGTGTACAAAGTGCTACAGTAAAAGAGTATAGTGCTGTGGGAGTACATGACAGGCTATGAAACTATTCAACTGTTGGTTCAACCTGGAGAGGAAGTGACTTGTGCTATGATCTGAATGTTTGTCTCTCCCCCAAAATTCATATGTTGAAATCTTAACCCCCAAGGTGGGTTATTAGGAAGTGGGGTCTTTGGGAAGTGATTGGATCATGAGAGTGGCACCTTCATGGACTGGATTAATGCCCTTACAATAGAGGCCAGGGAGAGAATCTTCACACCTTCTACCACATGAGCACACAGGGAGAAGACACCATTTATAAACCAGAAAGTGGAACCTCATCAGACACTGAAAATGCCAGTGCCTTGGACTTCCCATCCTCTAGAATTGTAAGGAATAAGTTACTGTAGTTTACAAGCTACCACTTCATGGTACTTTGTTACAGCAGCCCAAATGGACTAAGGCGACTTGCATAAGAACAGACAGATAGTAAGCAGCTGAAAGCAAATCTGAACTCGGGCTTTCCAATTTTCAAATGAAATGCTAAGGATAGCTAACATACTTCCAGACTTAATTTAACCTGGAATTTATTCAGTTCCAAAATGCTAAGAATACTTGCTTATGTTATTTAAGAAAATGTATTAGTGGGATACCAGAAACACATGTTCAACACAACTATTGCTTAATTTATTTAATCGCCCCCAAGCACTTAAAAAACAAAAACCCCACAACTTTGAATCCTTATAGGAAACATTTGTATAAATGACATTAAATGAAGATAACTGCAAAGGATTTGCAATGTTTCGGGTGCATGTGTAACTGAATCTACTTAGGTTGAAATATATTCATAGACAAGTGCTTCTGATGTTAAAATAAAAAATGGGAAAATAATCCATTAAGACGTTGAAGCAATTTTCAACAAAATAGTTATTTGAATGGTTGCTACTTCTCTCAGTTTTCTTATAAACCCCCATGGAACTCAGAATATAGAGGCATATAATAGTAAGTTTTATTCACTGAAGATAACCCAGCAAGCTTTTACTTTTAAAAAGCTTTAAGAAAGCTAAAAATAATGAGAAGAGCTTTTCTTTTCTTTAGTGTTTGGTAAGTTTACCTTCTCTGTGACTTGGTTCAAATACCATATGATTATTCGGTTTAGGAACATATCTCATCAACATATTAAAAAACCCACACAACCATTTATAAATGTTAAGCTATCCTAACCATTATGGAAGATCAGAGTGCTTTGGCAACAATACATGAGAAGAAAGGAGGAAAAAAAAGAGTAACTTCAAAACAAGATTATATGAGGCTTAACATAAAACCTGGTACAAATGTCAAGGATTATGATTACTATGATCATTCCCATTCAAATGTGACCTTTCATCATAAAGTCATTTCAAGTAAGGAGGGTAAGAATACTTTAATCTTAAAGTTTTTAGTGGTTCTTAACAGTTACAGATATGAACAATATTTGATAATTTCAAAATATTTTAATTGGAAAGAACCGTTCAGAGCATCTATTCCAGTTTCCTAAGTAATGACATTTGAGAAGAGTGCTAATTTCAGACTATCATACATAATAAATGTGGAACAGAACTTATTTATTATGAAAACTCCATGAGCTAAAATACGACCCTACTCCCAGACCTCCACAAGTCCCTGAACACCTAAGTCTACTCCATTCTTTGAGATATGGCTCACTGACCCAAAGAAGGAAGGGCTCAAAAGACCATTCACATTAGCTATAATATTCTAACAATATCACAGAACCTATTGTGTGTTTTTCTTTCTAATTCACTCTCTTCCTCTCTTGCTGTCCTCCAGACACAAGAGAAACATCTTGCTTGCACAATACAGTATGCTCAATAGATTAGATAAACTTTTGCTTCAGTTGTTGAAGTTGTTCAATCCATTCATCTCAGACCCATTCCATTTCTTGCACATCATATAAGCACACCCCATTGACTAAGAATAGTTTGTCATTATTTTTCTTATGCAAAGGACTCTTTAAGTTGTACAGAGGTGTTTCTAGATATCAGAGAGTTAATACACTGTTAGAGAAATACAATGATGAATAGAGAAATGAAATAATTTCTTATACTCAAGAAGTGTTTGAACTTTGGCAAGAGGGGTGGAGAGTTGAAAAGCGCATAGGGAAGACATATGTATCACATACTCTCAAAACAAGTGAGGCCTCATTGATGTTGTATAAGCAAAATCCTACTCAGAACAAAAAAGCAGGAGTTCAATCTGCAGGACCCTGTAAATTTTGCATAGAGGAGACATTTGAGCTTTAAAGGACACAGACTTTTCTGATGGAGAAGGGAGAGAATGAATTTCTGAAGAGGGATCAAAACAAGATAAGTAGATAAGTGCACAGTGAATATGGGAAGTTGTGTGGAAATGGTACATAATTTGGAATCATAGTAGGCACACGAAAAACTACTTGTGTGAATTATTATTTTCGTAAAGGCTGTGGAGCAGTGAGCAGGGGTAAACAGAACTAGGAAAAGAGGTTGAGATTAACTTTTTAAAAAGAGCTTTGAAGTCTGTGCCATAACAGAGAGTCAGGACTACATCCTGGAAGCGATGAGACTCATCAGAAGTTTTGCAGAGGGGAAGAATTCAGATTTGTGTTTTAGAAAGATAACTTAGGGGAAAATGTGGGGAGAGATGGCATAGAAGAGATTAGTGAGTGAGGCTACTCTAAGAACTGAGCTGTCTTAAGAGTGGAAGCTAAATGTGATGTGTAAATCAAATAGAGCAATGGCAGAGGAGGTAAAAATGGGAATTTGGAAGGGAACTATGAGGTCTGATTGCCAAGTCTGTGAGAAATAATAAGGGAGATATAGAAAGAAAGAATTTTAAAAATGCTCTTTTCTGAATAACTGAGTTTGCACAAAAGCATCTACTGAGATAAGGAATTCCTGCAGTTGTTCCCTCATTCAGACCTCTGAGCAAGTATGTACAATGCTAGCTACTGCAGATTATCCAATGAAGAGAAAAATCAGGCATCATTCCAGACTCACAGAACATGTCAGACTTCAGATCAGTATTTCAAGTATGAGAGTAAAACTATTCTCCACAATCGAAAACAGAAAAAAGTCAGTAAAACCTGTAACAAATTAGAATTGGATTAGAATTAGAAGGTCATTACTCTAGGGATTCAAATTAGAAAAAGAAAATATTTTACTGATCACTATGTACCCTTCTGTATTGTCTGAAAGTATTATAATGAGAAAATATTACTTTTAACATTTAAAAAATAAATAAAGATTAAAAAGTAATTAAAAATACATGTAAAGTTCAAGAGACATCCCCTAACGTAATCTCAAAAGGATTCCGAATATAAAGGGAATTCATACATATTTAAAGATGTCCTTGGAGATGCTTGCTTTGGTTGTTGCATAAGATATGCTTAATTTATTTGTCCTTAATGTTACTGGAAAATTTGAAAGAGAGAATCCAATTTTTAAGTTGTTTGCTTGCTATTGAATGTGAGATCCTAAAGACATTCATATTTTCTTTCAAATGTGCTGTATTATTATTTTTTTTTTTTTGACTTGACTTTTTTTTTTGAGACAGAGTCTCGCTCTGTCACCAGGCTGGAGTGCAGTGGTGTGATCTTGGCTCACTGCAATCTCCGCCTCCCAGGTTCAAGCTATTCTCCTGCCTCAGCCTCCTGAGTAGCTGGGATTACAGGCATGCACCACCACACCCAGTTAGTTTTTGTATTTTTAGTAGAGACAGGGTTTCACCATGTTAGCCAGGCTGGTCTCGAACTCCTGACCTCAGGCGATCCGCCCGCCTCGGCCGTCCAAAGTGTTGGGATTACAGGCATGAGCCACCGTGCTTGGCCTTTTTTACTTTTCTTTTTCTTTTCTTTTTTTTTTTTTGAGACGTAGTCTCGCTCTGTAGCCCGGGCTGGAGTGCAGTGGCCGGATCTCAGCTCACTGCAAGCTCCGCCTCGCGGGTTTACGCCATTCTCCTGCCTCAGCCTCCGGAGTAGCTGGGACTATAGGCGCCCGCCACCTCGCCCGGCTAGATTTTTTTTTTTTTTTTTTTTTTTTTTTTTTTAGTAGAGACGGGGTTTCACCGTGTTAGCCAGGATGGTCTCGATCTCCTGACCTCGTGATCCGCCCGTCTCGGCCTCCCAAAGTGCTGGGATTACAGGCTTGAGCCACCGCGCCCGGCCTTTACTTTTCTTTAAAAGAATAAAGACAAGCCACATTTATTTTGCTATAAATGAAGATTCAATTAATTGATACATAGTGCCATCCAAACGTGATATCCTCCTCTGAAGAAGCAACTCAATTTTCTGCATGTGTAATTAATTAAAAAATCTATGACTACAAAGGACCTTTCCTTAAAATTTCTGCATTAAAAAGGGCCACCTAGGAAGTGGAGTATCAAAAAATAGCTACCTCCCTTCTATTTTCCTAAGTTCATCAAGGGCGAGGATCATGAAGTATTATTTGGAAGAGTACGAATTATTCACTATTATCTTCTAATGCCTATTTTACAAACATGAGATTTCATTCTATTATGCTGTAGACCTGACATGTTTTCCCATGAGCATGCCTTTTATTATCTTTCAATTAGCATGCAATTTTTTTCTAATTACAAAAGTAATTCAAGTTCAAAGTAGAAAAATTAGAAACTATTCAAAAAAGTGTTAAGAAAACTAAAAGTACCGAGAAAGAAAGAAGGAGCAGCCTCTGACACTCAGAAGTTGGCATGCCACTCACAACTGACCATGTTATTCTCTTGTTGGACATAAACCATCTTACAAAACAACAACTTCAAAGATTACTCTGAGACCATGACAAAATGAGAGAAAGCAAGGCCACTTCATGGTTTTATTTAAGCACAAACAGTGACAAGGTCATTGTGCCTCCCAAGAAATATTAAACACCCCCTCTGTCAGGCAAAATGCATGACTGCTACTTCTTTGCCAATTATCACTTTATATGCACCCTAGTGTGCCCTCTCTATAAATAAGATTTATTAAGGTGCCTAATCATAGAGCTGCTCCCATTTTCCAATAGCACACAATCTAGAGTGAATCCCTGCTTCCTCACACCCTTCCACAGCCACCTAAGCAAACCCCAAACCCTAAAACAGGTCCTTTTTAACACCCTCTTGCTGAGACACCGCACGGTTCTCCATGGTGTGTGTCCTCTTTGGCTCCTTATTATTCAACTTATTCAACTACAGATATTTTTCAGGTATCTTTGATTGGAAGGCACTGACAGTACCTATGATATAATCACTATCACATTCCAATGCATTTCAGCTCTCTGCACTGTAACACAGGTAGTAATTCACAAAAACTAAAAGTTATTGAATGATTAACTGTTCTCCAGTCATTATTCTAAGTGCTTTACTTATATTAACTAATTTAATCATTTCTATAACCCTTAGAAATGGATACTATTACATTTCTATTTTAGAGATGAGAGACAGAAATATAAAGTCGTTATATGTTTGAAATCAAGTATTCTCACCTGTGGCAATATTGTCATTGTGGACTGGATAATTCTTTGTTGTAGTGAGCTGCCCTGTGATTGTAGGATATTTAGCAGCATCCCTGATCTTTGTCCACTAGATGCCAGAAGCACATTTTCCTGACTGTAGGAACCAAAAGAGTCTCTGGACATGGCCAACATACCACCCTGAGGGAAAAAATCACCCCTAGTTAAGAACTGCGGCTTTAAAGGACTGGGATCATACTGCATATGATTTTATTTCTAGTGTTTTAATTTGAGATTTTATTGTAAATTCATTCCCACCAGTATTATATTTTTTAAAAAACAAAATTTTAGTAGGCATAAATTTTAATCAGTGCAGATGTACATATACCTCAATTTATTTTAATATTCCCCACCATGGAATATTTCCCGTTTGCAATTTTTTTTGCTGTTGAAAACAATTTCACAAGAAGCATCTTTACACACAAATTATTTTCTGTTTATCTAATTTCTTTCCTTGGATTTGATTAGCAAACGGAATTATTGGACTATAGGATATCTTTAAATTGTTTTAAAAAAGATATATCTTTTTACTTTATATATCTATTTGTTCCACTAATTAAACAAGATATATGTCTCTCTACTAATTCTTTGAACAAGCTTATTAAGTTTCATTACCATTGTTTTGCTAAAGTATTTGTTAGGTCAATCTTTGCTATATTTCAAGAGCACCATATTTGGAACCAAAAGTCCTGCATTCACACTTGAACAGCCACAGGTGGCACAAACAAAGGGTAAATGGAATGCAGTGGTTGGAAAATGAGGCCTAAGAGACTGAAAACAGCAAACTTCCAGAGAATCTTTCATGCTAGAAATAGTGGGTTGAACAGTATCTCAAAAATTCCCATCCATACAGAACCTCAGGATTGGACTTTATTTGGAAATACAGTCTTTATGGATATAATTAGTCAAGATGAGGTCAGACTGAATTAGTGTAAGCCACAGCCCAACGACTGGTATCCTCACAAGCAGATGAAAGTTGGGGCCCAAGCACAGTGGCTCGCTTTTGTAATCCCAGTACTTTGGGAGGCTGAAGCAGGAGGATCACTTGAGACTAGGAGTTTGAGACCCACAGGGTCAACAGAGTGAGACTCTGTCTCTACAAAAAAAAAAAAAAAAAAAAAAAAAAAAAGCCAGATGTGGTGGTTCACTTTTGTACTCCCAGCTCTTTGGGAGGCTGAGGTGGGTGGATCACTTGAGGCCAGGAGTTTAACACCAGCCTGGGCCACATGGCGAAACCTCATCTCTACAAAAAAGTACAAAACTTAGCTGGGTAAGTCCCAGCTACTCAGGAGGCTGAGGTGGGAGGATCCTGTGAGCCAAGGAGTTTGAGGCTGTATTAAGTTGTGATTACACCAGTGCATTACAGTCTGGGCAACACAGCAAGATCCTGTCTCGAAAAAAAAAGGAAGACAGAAGTTGTGACACAAACAAAATGCCATATGAAGATAGAGAAACACAGAGGGAAGGCAGCCATGTTAGAAACAGAGACAGAGTCTGACTAGAGTGATGCTGCCAC
Source organism: Rhinopithecus roxellana (assembly GCF_007565055.1). Lineage (NCBI taxonomy): Eukaryota > Metazoa > Chordata > Mammalia > Primates > Cercopithecidae > Rhinopithecus > Rhinopithecus roxellana. The sequence goes on from NC_044551.1 coordinate 35,494,792, forward strand.
AAGCCAAGGAATGCCAAGGATTGATAACAACCACAGAAGCCAGGAAGAAGCAAGAAAGGATCCTTTGCTAGAGCCTACGGAGAGAATGTGGCTTTGGCTGGCACCTTCATTTCACATGTCTCGCCTCCAGAACTGTGAGAGAGTACATTTCTGTTGTTTTAAGTCACCCAATTTGTGGTACTTTGCTATGTCAGCTTGAGGAAACTAATATACTAGAAAAAATTACTCCCCCAATCAAAAGCAATGAAAGGAAATTCAGCAGGAAGTTCTTAGCCCAAGAAAAGGAGCTCAGTAATCTGAAAGTGGGTTGTACTTTACTTCCAAGAAAGAAGATTAATATATCTATGTTATTTATTATCCATAGTATTGCTTTTACTATCACCATCATTTTATAAGGGAAATGATATTTTAGTGCCAATGCAGAAATAATCTGAGAATATCAACACATTCAGGTTTCACTTTTACAAATTCTTAATTTCTTCATTTTGCTAAGGACAAGTAAAAAAATCAGTCATAGATTAGCACAATTCAACCCCGGATTCATTAAATCTTTGCCAATTCCAGTCTATTTGCAAGGATAATGGTCCTCAAATCTTCTTTTCAGAGAGTGACCACAATATACATAGGAAAGTACACATGACACAAACAGCATTTTACAAACCTTCTCCTAGAAATAAAACATTCTCTTATTTGCATTTCCTTAATGTGTTCACCTGTACAACTGATTTGTTTACTAACGAACAAATCATGAAAATGTAGTGCTAAAATAAAATCTAGAAACCCCAATTCAGTCTCCTCCTTATCCTAAGGACATACTGAGATCCTGAAAGCAGAGGGCATATTCTCGGATTCTCAATTAGCACAGAGCATATCTACCATTATTTAAAACCAAATCCATTTAACTCCACACTTACGATTCATTCCACTCTTCCCCTTTGCCTTTGTCGATTTGCTGCCTGTTTCCCATTTTCATGTTTTATCTACCCAACTAAATGCCATGCTCTTTAGGATCAAAGACCATTTCTAGGCTCTCCTTCCATGAGGCTCTCTCTGGCTAAGCATTCAGTGCCTGTTTAAAATAGATGTGGAAGAAAAGAAACAGGTGCCAAGAGACTGATGATCTATTCCCCAAGGTTATTTATAGATTCAATGCCATCCCCATCAAGCTACCAATGAGTTTCTTCACAGAATTGGAAAAAACTGCTTTAAAGTTCATATGGAACCAAAAAAGAGCCCGCATTGCCAAGACAATCCTAAGTCAAAAGGACAAAGCTGGAGGCGTCACGCTACCTGACTTCAAACTATACTACAAGGCTACAGTAACCAAAACAGCATGGTACTGGTACCAAAACAGAGCTATAGACCAATGGAACAGAACAGAGTCCTCAGAAATAATACCGCACATCTACAGCCATCTGATCTTTGACAAACCTGAGAGAAACAAGAAATGGGGAAGGGATTCCCTATTTAATAAATGGTGCTGGGAAAATTGGCTAGCCATAAGTAGAAAGCTGAAACTGGATCCTTTCCTTACCCCTTATACGAAGATTAATTCAAGATGGATTAGAGACTTAAATGTTAGACCTAATACCATAAAAACCCTAGAAGAAAATCTAGGTAGTACCATTCAGGACATAGGCATGGGCAAGGACTTCATGTCTAAAACACCAAAAGCAACGGCAGCAAAAGCAAAAATTGACAAATGGGATCTAATTAAACTAAAGAGCTTTTGCACAGCAAAAGAAACTACCATCAGAGTGAACAGGCAACCTACAGAATGGGAGAAAATTTTTGCAACCTATTCATCTGACAAAGGGCTAATATCCAGAATCTACAAAGAACTCAAACAAATATACGAGAAAAAAACAAACAACCCCATCAAAAAGTGGGGAAAGGATATGAACAGACATTCAAAAGAAGATATTCATACAGCCAACAGACACATGAAAAAATGCTCATCGTCACTCGCCATCAGAGAAATGCAAATCAAAACCACAATGAGATACCATCTCACACCAGTTAGAATGGCAATCATTAAGAAGTCAGGAAACAACAGGTGTTGGAGAGGATGTGGAGAAATAGGAACACTTTTACACTGTTGGTGGGATTGTAAACTAGTTCAACCATTATGGAAAACAGTATGGCAATTCCTCAAGGATCTAGAACTAGATGTACCATATGACCCAGCCATCCCACTACTGGGTATATACCCAAAGGATTATAAATTATTCTACTACAAAGACACATGCACACGTATGTTTATTGCGGCACTATTCACAATAGCAAAGACTTGGAATCAACCCAAATGTCCATCTGTGACAGACTGGATTAAGAAAATGTGGCACATATACACCATGGAATACTATGCAGCCATAAAAAAGGATGAGTTTGCGTCCTTTGTAGGGACATGGATGCAGCTGGAAACCATCATTCTTAGCAAACTATCACAAGAACAGAAAACCAAACACCGCATGTTCTCACTCATAGGTGGGAACTGAACAATGACATCACTTGGACTCGGGAAGGGGAACATCATGCACTGGGGCCTATCATGGGGAGGGGGGAGGGGGGAGGAGGGAGGGATTGCATTGGGGAGTTATACATGATATAAATGATGAATTGATGGGTGCTGACGAGTTGATGGGTGCAGCACACCAACATGGCATAAGTATACATATGTAACAAACCTGCACGTTATGCACATGTACCCTAGAACTTAAAGTATAAAAAAAAAAAAAAAAAAGAATCAAAGTACAATCTAGGCCATAAATTTGATATATAATTGGAACTTCTGAAAGCTCCCTCTGTAATAAACAGGTAAAGTCAAAAAAAAAAAAAAAAAAGAAAGTTCTCCTGCTATAGCAAGACATCCCTTCCTCTGTCCTGACAACAAACTATTTGGTGAATTCAGGTGCCTTTGTCCCCCATTCAGGTCCTCCTCCTTCTTGTTCTGTCTTCTTTTGTGCATTAGTGATGAGTATTTCCTCCCAGGTTTGCTACGACTAGATATATTTGGGTTGGGTAAAAATTGTAAAGTTGTTCTGGGTTTCTTTCAACTATGTTTTCTTTCTATATCAAAAGGAAGACAATAACAAGGACAAGGGAAAGAGGTAAGACTGCCGTGGAAAAAAAGTTGAGGTATTTATTTTTGGGGTCACCAGAGAGCACTGTATTCATCATCTAACTGCATTGCTCTTTCCCTGCAGTGTGAGACACTGAAAAACACCCCAGGCAAGAGCTCTAGGGACCTAGTTTACATCTAAATGAGGATCCTTCATTCTCCAAGATTCCATTTTCACACCCACAGTGTGGGAACTCTAAATTGACCCTCTTTAGCTAACAGGGTGTTTATGAGGGTCAAATATCACAAATGTGTTTTATAAGCTATATAAGGTGATATGTGAAAAACAAATAATTGTTGGTTCACTAGTTAAAACAGGTAAATAACTCCCTTCTAGGGGAAAAACACAAAATGTTCATTAAATTCACTAAACAAATACCAAGTGTTCCCAGTAAAGAAATATTGCTGGCATTAGCAAAATCCATTTGTCCAATTCCCTTGATTCCTTTTCTTGCTTCTCTGTAACTCTGATTGAAAATGTGATGACATTCCTCAGTTGGTAGTTGCTGTCACATTAACATATTGATTAGGTGATGGTTTTTCCAAACACCTTGTATGGAAATTGGAAATATCCATTCACAAGCAGCCTGTTATATAAAGAGTATGAAATAAATAACTATGAACATTCATCTTTGCCATTTTTCAGCTCCCTTTGCTAAGGTAAGAAATCAGTCTTCGTGGTTCAGATTGACAACTTTTTATCTTAACCATTAGTATTAGACAAAAGATCAGGACGGCATTAATTTACTCTCAAAGCACAGAAAGGTAATCCAGAGATTTGTCTCTAAACCTTTTCGATAATGTGTGCCATTAACAAAATACATTTGAGCATATACCCCAATATATGTGTTTTTGGTAAATTATACATGAATTAGTTTATTAGTGTATTATGCACTTTAGAAAACATACAGAAAGTTTTGTTAAAGGCCTTTTCTGCATCTATTGAGATAATCATGTGATTTTTGTCTTTGGTTCTGTTATATGCTGGATTACATTTATTGATTTGCGTATGTTGAACCAGCCTTGCATCCCAGGGATGAAGCCCACTTGATCATGGTGCATAAGCTTTTTGATGTGCTGCTGAATCCGGTTTGCCTTTATTTTATTGAGGATTTTTGCATCGATGTTCATCAGGGATATTGGTCTAAAATTCTCTTTTTTTGTTGTGTCTCTGCCAGGCTTTGGTATCAGGATGATGTTGGCCTCATAAAATGAGTTAGGGAGGATTCCCTCTTTTTCTATTGATTGGAATAGTTTCAGAAGGAATGGTACCAGCTCCTCCTTATACCTCTGGTAGAATTCAGATGTGAAGCCATCTGGTCCTGGACTTTTTTTGGTTGGCAGACTATTAATTATTGCCTCAATTTCAGAGCCTGCTATTAGTCTATTCAGGGATTCAGCTTCTTCCTGGTTTAGTCTTGGGAGGGTGTAAGAGTCCAGGAAATTATCCATTTCTTCTAGATTTTCTAGTTGATTTGCATAGAGGTGTTTATAGTATTCTCTGATGGTAGTTTGTATTTCTGTGGGGTCAGTGGTGATACCCTCTCTATCATTTTTTATTGTATCTATTTGATTCTTCTCTCTTTTCTTCTTTATTAGTCTTGCTAGTGGTCTATCAATTTCGTTGATCTTTTCAAAAAACCAGCTCCTGGATTCATTGATTTTTCTGAAGGGATTTTGTATCTCTATCTCCTTCAGTTCTGCTCTGATCTTAGTTATTTCTTGCCTTCTGCTAGCTTTTAAATGTGTTTGCTCTTGCCTCTCTAGTTCTTTTAATTGTGATGTTAAGGTGTCAATTTTAGATCTTTCCTGCTTTCTCTTGTGGGCATTTAGTGCTATAAATTTCCCTCTACACACTGCTTTAAATGTGTCCCAGAGATTCTGGTATGTTGTATCTTTGTTCTCATTGGTTTCAAAGAACATCTTTATTTCTGCCTTCATTTCGTTATGTACCCAGTAGTCATTCAGGAGCAGGTTGTTCAGTTTCCATGTAGTTGAGCAGTTTTGATTGAGTTTCTTAGTCCTGAGTTCTAGTTTGATTGCACTGTGGTCTGAGAGACAGTTTGTTATCATTTCTGTTCTTTTACATTTGCTGAGGAGTGCTTTACTTCCAACTATGTGGTCAATTTTGGAACAAGTGTGATATGGTGCTGAGAAGAATGTATATTCTGTTGATTTGGGGTGGAGAGTTCTGTAGACGTCTATTAGGTCCGCTTGGTGTAGAGTTGAATTCAATTCCTGGATATCCTTGTTAACTTTCTGTCTCTGTGTAATGTTGACAGTGGAGTGCTGAAGTCTCCCATTATTATTGTATGGGAGTCTGAGTCTCTTTGTAAGTCTCTAAGGACTTGCTTTTTGAATCCTGTATTGGGTGCATATATATTTAGGATAGTTAGCTCTTCTTGTTTAATTAATCCCTTTACCATTATGTAATGGCCTTCTTTGTCTCTTTTGATCTTTGATGGTTTAAAGTCTGTTCTTCAGAGACTAGGATTGCAACCCCTGCCTTTTTCTGTTTTCCATTTGCTTGGTAGATCTTCCTCCATCCCTTTATTTTGGGCCTATGTGTGTCTCTGCATGAGAGATGGATCTCCTGAATATAGCAAACTGATGGATCTTGACTCTTTATCCAATTTCCCAGTCTGTGTCTTTTAATGGTCATAAAAAAGGATGAATTCATGTCCTTTGTAGGGACATGGATGCAGCTGGAAACCATCATTCTCATCAAACTATCGCAAGAACAGAAAACCAAACACCACATGTTCTCACTCATAGGTGGGAAGTGAACAATGAGATCACTTAGACACAGGAAGGGGAACATCACACACTGGGGCCTATTGTGGGGAAGGGGGAAGGGGGAGGGATAGCATTAGGAGATATACCTAATGTAAATGACGAGTTAATGGGTGCAACACAGCAATATGGCACATGTATACATATGTAACAAACTTGTATGTTGTGCACATGTACCCTAGAACATAAAGAATGAATGAATAAATAAATAAATAAATAAATAAATAAATAAATAAATAGAAAATATACAGAAAGTTAAAGGCTAGAAGTTCAAAATCTCTAAATGTAAATCTCTTAATGTTTTCCTACAGCACCTGATTAGTCTTGCTCACCTTTCTGTAGTATGAAACCCCCGTATTTGAAGCCACAGTTCTATCATATCAAGGATATATGTGTTAACAGTGGTAAGAATCATCTGCTTGTACTGTGTTCTGTCTCAAATAATAACTATGCTTCATGCTATATGGTTATGCTAATAGGACTCATCAAGAAATTGATCCATTCCCCACTGTACACATTTGTTCATTACCCATTGGAGCACCAGGGCATTGCCTGATGTCCAAATTTTTCAGTGGGCATTGATTGGGCTGGAGCTTCTGGTGATTTATTGGTCTTCCCAGATGAAACAGTCAACCTCAAATGCCCTCTTTCTCTACAACTTTTCTTTGGGGGCTAAAAATACAGTTTGGTTTAATGCACTTCCAAGCTTTTGCACCAAAATACATGCACTAGTGGGGGAGAGGAAATAAGCATCCCCAGAGTCAAGTTATAACCTAAGAGGTTGTGCTGAAAAATATACCCACACATTCAGAAACCCTCTCTCAAGCCACTCAGAAATATTAACTATATATAACTTCATAAACTGCAAAATTCCTTTGAACTTTCACTTCTACTTGATTTGTATTCTGTTCTTAAGCCATTTTTTATTTTAATTTTAAAAAGTTTTAAAATCATAGATGCCAAACAAATGAAGATCTTCAGGGAGATAGTTCATGTTTATTGCTGTGCATATTCTCATTCTACCCAGGGTTTTGCTCACCCAGTTAGAGCAACTCAAGTGTGAGGAATAAGGACTGAACTGAGAGATGGGGGTTCAGGCACATCCCTGCCACATTGTTCACTGTCCACCTGTGGGACATTGACACATCACTTAACTTCTCTAAATCTCCTCTCATGGTGTCAAGAGACAATTCATGCCTGCCAAAACTCTTCCTTCCTGGTCACCTCAAAGATCCTGTCCTGTAAACCCACAGCGTTAAAACTCAATGGAGCCCTAACAATCAACAAACATGTTAAGGATGAAGAAACAGAGGGTCAGAAAGGTTGACCACTTGCCAAAATCATAGAGCCAGTTAGTATTTTCAAATACTAAAAATGGTGATTTTTGTGTTGAAAAGAAAAATTACTTAAAACAAGAAATTAATTTTCCCTGAAAGTCCTAGCTGTATATCAAGAACTAAACCTGTGTCTTAAGGACAAGTCCACTGCCCTTTCCAGAGTACATGTCTCTATTCCTTACACATAGTAGGTGCATTAAGCATTCTGGTAAAGATGAACTGAATTACTCTAGCCAAGATAGTACTTAGAAGCTACACTTGATTTCATTCTTATTACACCCTTTTAATGCCTAACACATTTGGTAAGTATTTTCTGATGGCCACAGAGAGGGTTTCTATGTGTCAGTATTTTTCAGCACTGCCTGTGATTATGAAGAGTTTGAATCAAATGCTGTCTGTTGACCAACGTTTATTATATAGTTTTTGAAAGTGTTGTTTTTCACCTGAGTTCAGGTTTCTTTCTATATTTAAGCAGCTAGAATCCTCAGAGGCTTCACATCCCATTTGTATTTTGAATCTGTCTTGCACTGACTCTTCAGCCTCCCCTTTCTTTTCCCCTTTCTTTCCAGAGAAGAAAGATTGTGTCCCTTTCTTTCCAGAGTCTCAGCCCACTACCTCTCTACTGCTACCCCCCTCAGCACTTATGCATGCATGCTCAAATCTTTCCCTTCTTAAATAAAACAAGGCAAAACATCTTCCATCCTATATACTTTCTCTACTGTACCCCAACTCTTTCCCCTAAGAGCCAAACTTCTTAATAGAGTTGTCTGTACACACTGTGTCCTATTTGATCATTTTGTGTTTTTTCTTCACCTAACAAAATCTAGCTCCTGACCTCCACAGAAACTGCTCTCCCTCAAATTACAATTACTCTCTTGGTTATTACCAAGAAATACCATATTTCAAGTAATCCAGCTGACATTTTTGAGGCCTTTCTGCAACACTGGACACTGTTAACATGCTCTCCCTCCTTGGCTTTTGTGACCAACCTCCCGTGAGATTCCAACCTCCTTAGACACCGTGTTTTTGTCCGGGGCTCCTTTTCCTTACCTTACCCATTAAGTATTGGTATTGCTCAAGGCCCTGTTCTAGTCCATCTTCTCTTTTCACTGTTACCACCCCCATCGCTTCAAATTATCTCCTACATGGTAATGAATATCAAGTTCAGCACTCCAGCCAGACCCAAGTATAAAATGCCTCCTAGATAGCTTCACTTACCAGAGTAGTGGATTGTCTGAGGCTCCACACAGATTCCTTATTTGAGGCTGACCTATCCACCCCACTGTCCTACAGCTGCTTGGAACATAAGATGCTGACTGCTGACAGCTGTGTCCCTCGCTGGACATTGCTTTCATCCTCTGACGACTGCACCAAGAGTATGCCGCCTCCCAGAAGGCAGCGCATAGCATATGACTGGCTAATATGGAAATATAAAGGCCAGACCCAAGAAAGCAAGAGTCTCAAATTTCAGACTCTGATGTGCCATTCAGAGCTTCATGTAGGGCTGGTTGGTACCTCGGCTGCAACTAAATAGTGACTCTGTTTTTCTCTTTGCCAGTTCCTCTCTCCTCACTTTTCTATAGGACTGTCTCCTTGGGAACTCCCTAATAAATCTTCCACATTCAACTCCCCAGCTCAGCATCTCCATCACAGGGAACTACAATCACTACCACAAGAAAACTCATCATACTCCCCTATAAACTCCTTTCTCCTCCTTTTCTTCTCCACTAATATTCACCATCTCAGTAAGCCACACCATCATCCTTCTAGTTGCTCAAGTCAGATATCTGGGACTCATCCTCGACTTCTTCCCCACAGTCTACTCAACAAATATTGTCAATTCTACTTCCTAAATGCTTCCAGATTAATCTTTTCTTTGTTCTTATTACAACTTCATCAGTTTAGGAAAAAATCTTCTCTCCCAAGACTATTGTAGTGTGTCCCAACCAGGAAGCCAGGGATAGATGTTGATCATCTCATTGCTGAGGTGGCTGAATGGGGTGTCTGAGGCAGCCAGGACATGCCACTCATTGCCTCTGTCCAAGAATAATTTTCATTTAGGGTTCTAAATCACCACAAATGTCCTACTATGTGTCATGCAATATTTTCATTTTGTAGGTACGTCATCCTGTGAGAAAGGCTAGAAACACTGCTATTGCCACAGGGTCCTAATTGGTCACCCTGTCACATGTCTCTCCTCCCATGCAAAGTAGAAATTTCCTTCAAGACAGGGAGTCTGTTTTCCAGTGTTCAGCCTAAGACTGGCATACAGTAAGCACTCACCAAATACTTGTTCACTCAATCAGTAAATGAATCAATCCATTTCAAAAGAAGAAATGAATTAAAGGGTGAAAGAAAGGAAAGAAATACTGAAAAGAAAATAGGAAAAGGGAAGGAAACCAGTTTCTCATCCTTCCAAGGGTCTTGTCCTTGATGTTGAATGGATTGCCATGATGAATGATCTATTTTAGAAGGTAAAACGGATGTTGGCAAAGGTCTGGAGAAGAAGGTTTTAAAATATAGCTGCATTTTCTTTGTTTTTTTTTTATTTTTCAGTTTGTAATCTCCAGGAGGGCTTATAATACCAGTTTTTGCAATATGCAGTTTACCCAACAGAGAGGAATCGATAAATACTAATTAATGATAATAATTAAGGAGGAATAAGTAGGTGGAAGACTGAACTAGAATGACTAAGTAGGTTTCTTTCATCTGAGGCAAATCCCTCTCTGTAATGAAAGTTTTGTACCATTGGCCCTGCCTGTTGCATTATAATTATTTTCCATAGTGGAAAAACACAGGCCAATAAGTGGAAAAACAGATGTTCATGTTGTAACTCAATCATGCACTAGCAATGTGACCTTGGGAGAGGCACTTAATCTTTTTGAACTTGCATATCTTTGTCTATAAGAAGAAAAGATTGGCATAGATGATGTTCATGTCCACTTCTAGCTCTAAAATTCTATTCTGTTCTGTCATATGTTATTTTTAGTTTCTTGATGCCTGTCAATTCAGTGCTTTCTACAAACTGGAAAAGGAATTCAAACTGGCTAGCGTTTTATTAGAGTTAACTAAAAATAAGCTTTAAAGCAAGAGACAGCAAACCGCTCTGTGGAAACAATGCATATCAATCAGTAATCTGGAAGCTTTTTGCAGAAATGATTTTCAACCATCCTCTCTTTACCTCTCAAAGTATGTGCTTCTAACAGGAAAGAGGTCAGAAGCAGACACACATATACACATATTCTTTATGAAGCTGACATATGGAGGAGAAGGGGGAAGATAAAACATGAAAATTTAGGCAACTATTGACTGGTAGAGATTGCATAAAAGGGAAGTCTGGGAGAAAAACTGGATCAGAAATTGAAATCCAATGGTTATTGGCAGGCACTAATTGGATCTATGCATCTCTCCCCCATTGCTCTGCTTCAATTAGAAGGAAAAAACTATATGATAAAGTAGAGAGGTCAAGTTTGGTGTTCTAGAAATATGTGGCCCCACAGTTTCCTGGATGCATCACTTTATGGTATTTATTTATTTATTTGTTTGTTTATTTATTTATATTTCTTTTGAGATCGAGTCTTACCCTGTCCCCCACGCTAGAATGCAATGGCGCGACCTCGGCTCACTGCAACCTCCGCCTCCCAGGTTCTAGCAATTCTCCTGCCTCAGCCTCCTGAGTAGCTGGGATTACAGGTGCCTGGCACCACAACTGGCTAATTTTTGTATTTTTAGTAGAGACAGGCTTTCACCATGTTGGTCAGGCTGGTCTCAAACTCCTAATCTCAGGTCTTCCGCCCACCTTGGCCTCCCAGAATGCTGGGATTACAGGCATGAGCCACCGTGCCCGGACCCCACTTTATCCATTTTTAAACTATTCTGGTAATTTTCATTTATGGATTAGCTTTCAGGATATCATTATTACTATTTTCTTTTTCTCTTGTATAAACGAGAGAGACATTCCTATCAGAATTTAAATCTCATAAGCTAAATTATTTTCCATTTCTTTTGAGGAAGGTGAAATATGAAAAAGAATCAACTAAATAAGAAATTGGGCCATTGTCATATTTGGCCATCCAGCAAATTTCCTAAGGCACGGCAAATCGGGAAGCACAGTATGAGTTAGAGATCAAGAGAATTATAGCCAAAAAATAGAATACAAACATATGCTGTTCTTAACAGGGTAAATGAAACCATTAACTCCTGCTTCAAGGGAATTCTCTCCTGTGGCCAGATCCACTAAGAGAAGCCAAAGGACTCTTTGAAAATTTCTTATCACTTGGTCACATTAGAACAGCTCTAATTCTGGAAGTTAAAAAAAAAATAAATAAATAACAGTACTCCTTCTTGGGGAACAGAAGATTTCAGCTAATCTTTGTAGAAATGGAAACTCTTGGCCATGTTTCCACTAGAGTGGGTTCTCTGCTCTGAGAGCAAGGTGAGCTGTCTCCTGATAAGCTGTCTTTCTGCCTGACATCTTGGTATTCCTGGGAGTAAAGTTTCTGGGAAAATGTTGTTTGCTATGTAGAAAAGTCTACTTTCTAATTGGTTAGGCTGTATGTATTATTTCCATTGAAAACATATCCTTTATTTCTCAATCTTCAATTTTCAACTTTACTCACTCATACTATTCAAAGTACCAATAATGTATACTAAGAATAGCTAGCATTAAATTACTTACTACAGGCCAGATACCATCTCAGATGCTTTATATGCAACCAACTATCCATTCAGTCCTCACCACAGTTCTATCAGGTCAGAATATATAACCTTCAACCTTGTTTAACACAGGAGGCCACAGAGGCCCAACCTCACATACACTGAGCTATTCTCCTGCATGGAGTCAACGTAATCCCTTTTAGGTAGTAGTGAGTGAAAATGGTTTCCATTTGGCACTGATCAAATGGAGTCAGAGGTGAGAAGTGCAACCAAAGATCACTGGAAACGTAAGAGTGGTGGATGTCTGGGGGTCAGATGAGAAAGTTAGGGCCAAAATATGAAATTCAAATGCAAGCTGCCTTTGATGCATAATGACTGGTTTTACTTTCATTGTATCAGACTCGGAAATGCTCTACAGATGTATTTTTTAACAAGACAGGGAGGAATTATAGAAGAGCAAGAATGTCACAATTTAAGCAAAAGCAATTAGAAGAAAGCCAAGAGCTAGTCCATCTAGGTAATCTTAGGCAAATGGCTTCATCCAAGGCCTCATCTTTCACTGGGTCTGGAATGCACATAGCACTCCTCGCCCTTCTCACTTCAGTAGACATTTGTGAGAAGCACAGGAAGTAACCATACTGAAAGAATTTTGAAAAAGTTTGAATGTTCCATAATTGTTACTGTTAATGTCACTCCTATTTAAACTTTTCTTTGAGATTCTATGGCTGTAAACTGGAAAAATCACCATAGGACAATCTGATACACTTCTGAGACTTTTCTCAAAAACAATGCAAGTTTTGTATCTGAGCTATATTACAGTCCTCCTGTAATATAAAAGAAACACCACATCAGGTTGGAAAAATGCAGGTCAATTCAGACCTGATGTTCACATTAAATCTGAGGACAATCTGGGACAATGACCCGCTTCACACCTCTTCGATTATCAAACACCAAAAACAAGACTATCCCAGGCCATGATGATCAGGGTGCTGGGGCAACCTACAGTGAAAACTCAAGATTAGAGACCTCATGTCAAACTTATTAAAAAATAATAGTTCGTTATTTTTTAAGAACTTTCAAAGAAACCCTAAATGTATCCACTAAAACATAAGCAGAATAAACGCAAGACTTATTTCTGAGAGAAATTATAGTACGGATACCTTTTCTGTTTTTTTATGTTTTGTTACAAATCATTGAATTTTTCACTTGTCCCTAAAACTCTCTTAATGAAAACATCTACAAACAAGGCTCATGGGAAATAACAGGACTCTGCTATGAAATTGCAACAAAACATTACTTACTTTATTTGCTTATACCTTGGGTCTATGTGTGTACGTTTGTGTTTCACACTTGCTAAGAATTCAATTTGTACAATGAACATATGGCCTCTGGGGCTTCTAAAAATGGCTGCTTAAGTGAAGATAATTATTTCTGTAAAGTATTTTTCTCCTACATATCTATGAAGACACCTACTGCTTAACTTCAAAAGGAAGCTACCCCTCTCTCTCTTTCACACACCAATTTTGGTACATCGTACCCATTGGGCAGTCAAGAAGTGACTCAGATTTCACTTTCATCAGGAACCTTTCCCAAGCCTACATTTGGAAGTGCTGTGTGGCATAATGTCACACATATGAAATGTACTCAAACACCAATTTAAATATAGTTTTTCTGCTGTAAACTTTTTGAAATGTTTCAAATAATTTAGGTTTTGAACTTCTTTGGTAATGAGTAACTCATTTGATATATGACTGCTTGAGAATGTGAGTCCTGCTCAGGTATTATTAACAAGTGAGAAAAACCTAAACCACAAATTGTTTTCAAATGTAAATCAATTTTTAAGAGTATAAAATGAAACAATACATAAAATTGATACAATGCTATGTTTTGTAGACATTGAATTAAACATTGATTTTGATTTTATGGATTTCATCCTGCATTCAGTAGCCACCGATTTATATTTTTTCTTCTAGGTCCCATGTCTACTATTCTAGGGCCTTGTATATAGTTCATCCATCTTTCAGTTTTATCATTATATATTTAGTCATGGATTACTTTAAACCATGCATTTTCAATGGGGGAAATGTCACCCCTAAAGGGAGGAAAATGAGTTCTTTGGGAATGAAAAACCTTACTCTAATTGTGTGTGAAGCATAGACACACATAGAGTACATAAACAGATATCCAGTACATCTAAGGAATAAAAATTTCTTGAGGTTGAGTCTATCAGGAAAAAATATCTCAAAAGTGTCCTTGTAGGGGTGACAATGAGGAAAAGGCTGAGAATCACTGCTTTGGGTTGTTTTAATATGCTTTATATGTATCCCTTTCATTTTTCCAACAGAATTGAAGCCACTTAAGAGCAGGGATTGCATCTTCTGTTTCTCCTGAACGTTTACACCTCACACTCAAAGGTCCCAACATTATTTTATCACCCTCCTGGGAGTACACTGTGGTCTAGTTTCATGCAACTTTCAAAATTTAAAATAATGCAAATTCCTTCAAACTAAAAATTTCCCAAGAATTGCATGATTTCAAAGCTGGTAAGCCAAGTGAATTGTTAATCATCTTCACTGCCAGGTAATAGCATTAACAGTATAGAAATTCCTTTCACCTTTTGTAAGAAACAAATTATGTGAAGTCTCTAAGAACACTTCTCTCCAATAAAATGAATTGTCATGTGCTGGAATCTGTTGAAGCATACTTATAGGAACTTAATATATGTTTTTAAAGTAGGAAGTTTGGAGGTATTTTTTAAAAATTGTTTATTATACATAAAGGTATTCAGCAGAAAATAGGTTAGCCATTGAATTATCATGTCCATTGTTCTTTATTGCCTGTGATCAAGGATACAGATATCACAGTGGCAGGGCTATCTATCATATGGAATGCTGAATTAAATAGACCTTATTACATTTCTAGTACTGGGAACAGCCAGCTGAGGTAGGAACCAAGAGACATATCTCAATGCCATCTAGAGCACTTGGCTCTCAGCATCTGACCTAGAGCCTGGCACACAGTAGGCATGAAAATAAGTTATTTGTTAAATGGATGTAAGAACTTTGTCAGAATATTAGAGTAACACTAGATGCTGGAAGGCAATCCAGCATCTATTGTGATGACAGTATATGGTTCCATTGGTTACACACATTCACAGCTTCATCAACATTTGATGGCAAACCTGTGAAGGGCTCCTGGCACACCTGAACACCACAATAATAATTCAAGACACAACACTGTGAAAGGCAAGAGAAGATCCAAGGTTTCTTCCATTCACTAGCACTGAGAACAAATTTGGGCAATTTGCTCATGTCCCTGGACCTCGATTTTCTCTTTTATAAAATAAGGGCATTGGATTAGTGATCCCAAAAGGCCAACATTCTAACTGTAAGCACAATGAAAGCTTATCAACAATTTCTCACAGTCAGCTTTGGGTTTCGATTTCTAGCCTATATTCATGAGACTAATAAATGTTAGCGGCAGGGAAGCTGTTTCCATGGTCTTGAAATCTCTGCTTCTGGATTTTCAAGATGAGCACAGACTATGCAGAACTATTCCACTCAAATCAGGCCATGCCTGCCAAAATCAGCCACATTTCCACAATATTATAATTTTAGAACTTTTTTTTAAAAAAGAATCCTACTTCAAATATAATTTAATATAATGAGTACAAGTTTTGTCTGACATGGTCTGAAGAAGAGAATGACACTTTTCTCACTCTCAAGGTAATTATAATCTAAAAACAGAAACTAGAACTATAAAGCAATTAAATAACAAGGAGGGATAATATATGTTAACATTTTTAATTGAATATATTCAACAGCAAAGATTTAAAGATTAGATAATTAGTGCTATGAATGGTCAGACCGTGAAGAGGTTGATGTTAAGTGGATTTCCCTAAAAGGTTCAGCAAAGGAGGCTTGCCTTGAAATAATAGGATCCTAGTCTAAAGTTGATTTTTTTTGTCATGTTCTTCTAATTTCCTCCTCCATATTTTGCTCTCTGGAGTCACAAAGATCAATTGAAATCCCTCTTCCAGATGAAATCACGCAAGTCATTTGCAGACAAGGTAATCCCTGGCTTGTCTCTTCACCTGGTGATCATTCTCTGCTCCTCCAGCATTTTTTTGCAAAAGAATTTGTCTAGTCTGTACCCATCTCATCTCCCATCACCATCCTTGTTTCTGCTCAAAAGGTATCCCCTTTCCTAAGCCTCTTTGAGTTGAGAAACCCAAAGTTGAGTTACCAAAGAGTAGGAAAGACTGTCAGGAATCATCTTAAAAAGAGAAAAAAGTTTGAAAAGACATTGACAATATCACCACTGTAGAAAAACATCACAATGCAAAAGTTGGGAGAAATACAAGATTTAAAACACAGATTCAGACATGGACACGTTCTTAGAAGGAACATTGGTAGTAAGTTTTCTTTCTAAAGACTTAAATGCCAAGAATGAAAGGAAAATAGAAGAAAGAGAATTTAAAAGAGAAGAATTTACAAAGAAACAAAAGTAATTAAGAAGATAAGAAAACTAGAAATACAAATTTAGGAAGAGAATTGGGATGGAAACAAGCTAAAAAATACACAGATTAGAAAGAAAGAAAGAAAGAGAAGAGAAGGAAGAGGGGAAGAAAAGCCAGCCAGCCAAGACTAAAATGAATTGGCTATCACACTGGCTTCCAAAGAAAATTAATGTAAATAAAATGAAGGCCATGTAATGAGGAAAACATACATTCAACACAACAATCTGGCTCCCTAGTTGTGCTTAAAATATAGCCACAAAAAAATATATGAATTAGAACAAAATGACTTACTGTGTGGTTGCCGCACATGGAGCAGGCTGTGCCGCTTCAATCTGGCACTGTTTGAAGAAACTAGTCTCGAATGCCATTTGGACAGAACCCAAAGTGTTCATGCCCCAATAGGAAGCACAAATTGTTAAAAGAAAAATGTTGAAGGCATTTTCTCTGTTGGTGTGTAATTTCTCAATGTTATTGCCAGCACAAGAAATGCTTTGAAGGTGAACAAAAGCTAATGAAGCACTGTAACAAACACTAGTAGTGCTTGTTAATGCATCTAACCTTTCTCAGGTTTCCTGAGTCTCTTTTTATTCCTCTACAAGTCACTCTGTAGAGCTGCTTGAGCACACATTGGGTTCCACCGGTGAGGCATCTTTTCATCTCTTTAGTATGGTAGGCTCAAGAGCACACAAGTCACTTATTCACTGTGAAGTTCCAGAAACAAAGGAAGTATCAGTTCCACCAAAGTGGAGAATGAGTGAGTGACGTCACTGACCATCTTTTCCATTTAAGTCTAATTCAAGGAGAAGAAAGGTACCTGGAAAGAGGAAAGTGTTATGCACAAAGTCTTAGGGCAAGAGATAGAGTGGGCAATGTGGTGAAGGTTTTCCAGCCTCCCAAATTGGGGCCACTCCTTTAGAGAGAGGGCTGTAGGTGGCAGCAGAAAAGGCTGTTTCCCCAAGAAATCTTGTGAGATGC
Source organism: Rhinopithecus roxellana (assembly GCF_007565055.1). Lineage (NCBI taxonomy): Eukaryota > Metazoa > Chordata > Mammalia > Primates > Cercopithecidae > Rhinopithecus > Rhinopithecus roxellana. Next base: position 35,512,193 of record NC_044551.1, read on the forward strand.
AGTGTACAATGGACCAGGTATATATCCCAAGTGACAAAATGTAACACCGATTGGAGTGCAGGGCCATTCTCTTTATTTTTTCACGCCACATGGCTTAGATTTAAGTCCTCAACAATGAAATACTTTCAGAATTCTAGGAGATACCACTTTTGTAGCATTTGGTGTTCTCTTGGTGGGTTCTGGCAGTAGTGGAGGAGACAGGCACAAACAAATGAATTCAAAAAAGAGGATATCTGAGCCAGGGAAGCAGCAAAATAAGTAGAATATGGTGGTCATCACATGGGGAATGTGGCTGATGGAGAGGCAGCTCAAACACTTCCAGGACTCTGGAAAAGACTTGACAGTGGGTGGGATGCACAACACAAACAGGTGTAAATAGGAATCAGAGTGTGTGAAATACAAATACTGTCATGAACTTATTTGCACCCAGAGGTTATTAAGGCCAGAACGATGTTTAGATTTCATCCCATTTATATTTCCTTATGATTTGGTAATTTTATGTGAGTCTTGGTAAAGACTTATTCTGGGGGAAATATATATATATACACACACACACACACACACACACATATATATATATATATACACACACACAGTATACTCATATAAGTTAGATAATCTTATATAAATTTTAACAATAAAATGTAGAAATGAAGCCATTGGAAAGGATCAGAAAATTCACATGCAATAAGCTATACTTGAAGATGGTGGTCGATATTTTAAAACCTGGATATTTTGAGACACTATTAATCCCAGATGATAAAGATTGATATGGAGCCATGACCTTTCTAAAAATGGCAGTATCATGTTTGTGATCATACACATACAATGCATTGCTATTCCGCTAACATTCACCCTACTCATCTTTAAAATGAGAGTCACTGAAGCTGGCTCTGTGATAGAACAAGCAGCTAAATACCAAGTGAGGCCCTGAAATCATCCTCTTACAATTTTCATGCAGAAGATATACAGCTCCCTTTTCTGAGCAACAAAGCCCAAATATTTATGCAGCTGATTATAAAGCAATTAAAGAAACAGAATGCAAACGAATCATAAGATTGAGGAATATCTTCCATTTTGACAATGCACTCTCCTAAAATTGGGATTTTTTTTGTGTGTACATGATTCATTTTCTCTTCTCTTTCTATTATTACCAAGTGACAAATTAGTTACCACTTACTCCTTTTTCATCCTCAAGGAGGAAAAATAATTCTATCAGGAGGCAAGAGTGTACCCAGTCCTTTAGGCAGTTCTCTTGTGCTGGCTCACTCAAATTTGCTGTTCTAGTGTTGTGCTTTTTCGTGGCCCTCTGTGGATATTTTTTACTATCAGGATTGACATGATGTGCAACCACCAAGCTACTACCTTGGCTAAAATTCCCTGTGCTGGGGGATCTAATGACCTTCTTGGGACCAAAGCCCAGGACTGGCTTTATGCCCTAATTCCACTTGTCTGTCATCTAACTTCTCACTGTTGGATTTCTTACACTGCTTCTTTTACTAAAATCTGTCACTAGAATCCTTCAACTTTATTATTTAAAAGAAGAATATGATGATTTAAGTCCTTTGCATTTTCCTATCAATAGCTGATTTTTAAACTTTCTTATTGAGTAAAGGAAAAAAATTTTAAAAGACATATTAGGTAGAGTGTCAACACATAAAATAGTAAAAAATAACACTATGTTAGTAGAGGACATTGGGGAGGGGGCTGGGCAGGTAGTGATGGCAGATCTAGGCCAGCTACACACATTTCCCATCCTCACCCAACTATGCACCTCTCTACCTTCCAGAGAACAAAATTTAAAAACCACAAATTCATAATACAATACAACGTCTGTCTTAAGGAATAGTTGAGTATTTTCTGTTAGAAAAAAAAGAGCCTACAAGATATCATCAGCCTTCCATGAATATGGTTATCACTTGTCGTTTGCTCCCAGACTATTAAAATAGCATATTGTAATTTACTACCAACAATATTCGTTCTCTAGGAATAGTCTGTAAATTACAAGATGTTATCTTGAATTCTCTAAAAGAAACCCTGGAATGTTAAATTTTGAAAAGAAAAATTGGTCTTCATCTGTTAAGCTGTTTAGAATGTTCTGTGTCCAACACCAGGAAGAATTTTAAAATATTCAGCTAAAGTGAATACAAAACTTTGAATTCAAAACAAAAGATGCATTCAAAGTTCGCATGCCTCTTACTCACTTTAAGGGTTTAGCAAAACCTGGAAGAACTGCACAGTGATCTCAGAAGCTCTTTCCACGCCCTTGGAAGCAAATCCTATTATTTATTCAGCCCAGTCTAAAATACTCTATAATCTCTGCTTTGGTTCTTGTAATCTTATTTTTCAAATGCATTCCATCCTAGAAGTGGCATTCTGGTGATCTGCAGACAGATATTTAACCAGCAGATAAAGCTTTCCCTCAAAATCCTGAGCATGCTCTCCGCATACAGGCATTGTGGAATAGCAAGTGAATAAAGGAGAAAATGATAGTTATTCATAGATATTTATAGCAGTGTTCCACCAGGACCCCCCTTGTCACAAAGTATTAAAGATCCCTTACAAAATGCATATTTTCCATCTTTGAAATGTTTATTAAGCAAACCAACTGTTTTTAAGGTCTATTGGAATAAAATAGTTTTGGGTATTACTGGCACTTAATGATTCAAAGGCTGAAACTAAGACTTCTTTTTAGATAAGCAAGAAGGAAGATACACTTTGTTCCTTAAATGAGTTCAGCAGGGGGCCTGTTTGGAGCACCTGTAGGAGAATTACAGACAATTGCAGACAGATTATTCCCCACCCTCTCAGAGTCTAACATTCACCAGATAATTAGCCTTGAGCTAATCAATGATTTAAAACATGAAATCATGCTTCCTGTGTCCTTTATGAATGAAAAAGCCACTAGTGATTTATCATCAGCAGAGCATATGTCCTATTACAATATGTTTAAAAAATAAGTTATCCATTCATTCCATCCTTTATTTCAGAAGTATTCATCGAGCACCTACTATGGTGCAAGGTAGATTGTGCTTTTTGAAGTCCATAGACAGAGGGTTGCCACCTGACAAAGCAGACAGACATGCTCAAGAGGGTCAATTTAGTTCATTTGTTATAGTCCAGGGTCAGGTCCCCAGCCCAAAAGAGAACCGAAGTGATGTCATCTAATTCCAGGGTTTATCTGCACTTGTCAATACAGGGTTACAGAAACAAAGCTCACAAGAAACTGATGTAAAAGCCAGTGAAGACATAACCGCAATATTGACCAGGGTTTGACAAGTGTACCTCAACCGCTGTGTTCTTTAGAATTACATAGAAATAGATTCAAAAATCTCACTATCACTTGCTGTCTGGCTTTGTGCAAATCAGGCAAACTCTTAGACCCTCAGTGTCTTCATCTGTAAAACAGTAATCAAAACTTACTCAACAAAGTTGTTGCTACTAAATGAAATAACCTTTATATAGTGCTTATCATCATTCATTCAATAAACATTCATGAGTATACACCAAACTGTGCACCCACTATGCACCAAACATCATATGAAGAACTGGAAACATAAAAGTGAGTCAATCGGCCGGGCGCGGTGGCTCAAGCCTGTAATCCCAGCACTTTGGGAGGCCGAGACGGGTGGATCACGAGGTCAGGAGATCGAGACCATCCTGGCTAACACAGTGAAACCCCGTCTCTACTAAAAAAAAAAAAAAAAAAAAAAAAAGTGAGTCAATCAATTGTCTGCATGGGCTTTTGAGATGAATTGAGGAAAATATAAGCATACACTGAGATTTGGCAGGTTCCATTCCAGACTACCACAATAAGGCAAATTTGCAACAAAGTGAGTAACAACCTTTTTGGTTTTTCAGTGCATTATAAAACTTATGTGTGTCTGTTGTCTACTAAGGGCATAATAGCAATATGTCTTAATAAATGTACACATGTCAATTAAAAACGCTTTATAGTTAGTAATTGCTAATGATCATCTGAGCCTTCAGTGAATTGTAATCTTTTTGCTGGCAGCGGGTCTTGCCTCAATGTCGATGGTTGGTGACTGATCAGAGTGGTAATTGCTCAAGGCTGGAGTGGCTGCAGCAGTTTCTTAAAATAAACAACAATGAAGTTTGCAGCCTTGGTTGACTCTTTCTTTCACAAAAGATTTCTCTGTAGCATGCTATGCTGTTTAGTAGCATTTTACTAACAGTAGAACTTCTTTCAAAATTGAAGTCAATCCTCTAAAACCCTGTCATTGCTTCATCATCAAAGTTTTTGTACTATTCTAAATCCTTTCTAGTCATTTCAACAGTATTCATAGCATCCTCACCAGGAGTAGGCTCCATTTTAAGGAACCACTTTCCTTGCTTATCCATAAGAAGTAGCTGCTTATCTATTCAAGTTTTAGCATGAGACTGTAGTAATTCAGTCACATCTTTTGGCTTCATTTTTCATTCTAGTTCTCTTACTATTTTTATGACATCTGCAGTTACTTTTCCCTCTGAAGTCTTAAACTCCTCAAAGTCATTCATGAGGGTTTTTCCAAACTCTTAACATTGCTATTTCGACCACCTCCCATGAATCACAAATGTTCCAGAAGGTTTTTAATTTATTTTGCTCAGATGGATCAGAGAAGTCACTATCTATGGCAGCTATAGCCTTAAGAAATGTTTCCCTAAATAATAAGACATGAAAGTCAAAGTAACTCCTTGATCCATGGGTGCATAATTAATGTTGTGTAAGCAAGTATGAAAGCAACACTCATCTCCTTGTACATCTCCATCCGGGATCTTAGGTAAGCAAGTGCATTGTCAATGAACAGAATTTTTTTTTAATAATCTCTTTTTTCCTGAGCAATAGGTCTCACAGCAGGCTTAAAAGAGTTACCAAATCATGCTGTAAACAGATATACTGTAAGCTAAGCTTTGCTGTTCCATTTCTAGAGCACAGGCACAGTAGATTTTGCATCATTCTCAAGGGCCATAGGATTTTCAGTATGGCAAATGAGCACTGACTTCAACTTAAAATCACTAGTGCATTAGCCTCTAACAAGAGAAGCAACCTGACCTGTGAAGCTTTAAAACCAGGCATTTATTTCTTCTCTCTAGCTGTGAAAGTCCTATATGACATTTTCTTCCAAAAGATGGCTGTTTCATATGCATTGAAAATCCATTGTTTCATGTAGCCATCTTCATCAGTGATTTTAGCTAGACCTTCTGAATCACTTGCTGCAGCTTCTGCATCAGCACTTGCTGCTTCAACTTGCACTTTTACGTCACGGAGATGGCTTCTTTCCTTGAATCTCATGAACCAACATCTGCTAGCTTCTAACTTTTCTTCTGCAGCTTCCTTACCTCTCTCAGTCTTCAAAGAATTAAAGAGAGTTAGGGCCTTGCTCTGGATTAGGCTTTTGCTTAAGGGAATGTTGTGACTGGTTTCATCTTCCATCCAGACCACTCAGACTTTCCCCATATCAGCAATAGGCTGTTTTGCTTTTTTATCATTCATGTGCTTACCAGAGTAGCACTTTATATTTTCTCCAAGAACTTTTCTTTTGCATTTACAACTTGGCTAACTGTTTGGCACAAGAGACCTAGCTTTCAGCCTTTCTTGGCCTTCTACATGCCTTCCTCATTGAGCTTCATTTCTAGCTTTTGATTTAAAATGTGAGATATGAAACTCTCTTTCATTTGAATACTTAGAGGCCACTGTAGGGTTATTAATGGGCCTAATTTGAGTATGATTTCTGTCTCAGGGAATAGGGAAGCTCAAAAGGAGGAAATGAGACGGGAAATGGCCTGAAGGTGGAGCAGTTAGAACACATAGAACATTCATCAATTAAGTTCTCTGTTATGGGCATGGTTTATGGTACCCCAAAACACAATCAAAAGTGTTAAAGATCATCGATTACAGATCATTATATCAGATATTATATAATAATAATGAAAAAGTTTGAAAGTTGAATAGTGACAATTACCGAAATGTGACTCAGAGCACATGCTGTTGGAAAAATGGAACCAACAGATTTGCTTGATGCAGAATTACTGAAAAGCTTCAATTTGTAATAAACACCATATCTGAGAAGCACAATGTATTGGTTTGTTTCCATGCTGCTGATAAAGACATACCCAAAACTGAGAAGAAAAAGAGGTTTCATTGGACTTATAGTTCCACATGGCTGGGGAGGCCTCGGAATCATGTCAGGAGATGAAAGGCACTTCTGACATGGTGGCGGCAAGAGAAAATGAGGAAAAAGCAAAAGCAGAAATCCTGGATAAACCCATTAGATCTTGTGAGACTTATTAACTATCATGAGAATAACATGGGAAAGACTGGTCCCCATGATTCAGTTACCTCCCCCTGGGTCCCTCCCACAACATGTGGGAATTCTGGGAGATACAACTCAAGTTGAGATTTGGCTGGGGACACAGCCAAACCATATCACACAATAAAGGCAAATGCAATAAAAAGAGGTATGCCAGTAATGCAATGGTCAGACTCCACTGGCACGTGAGGACTTAGCTGCATGCTTCACAGTGCCAGGCTCAGTCAGGGTGGGCATTCCCTGTCAGGTCATCAGGTTGGGTCTAAGAGTCCCTCTAAGACTTTCCTCTTTCTAAGCCTCCTTAGTTGTCGGATGACCCTTAGGATTGACAGTTTCACTCAATATACATCTCCAAAAAAGTAATAGTAATTAATAATTTCTAAGGTTATACCATGTGCTAGATAAAATAGTTTTAACCTACAAATCTGGCTCTCTCCCTATCATGACTTTTGCATCTGCTTTCTTTAATCTATTCAGTGTTTATGGCATATTTGTAAAGTCAGAAGTTAGCTAAACTGGAACTATACTTTCCAGAATTCTCAGGTCTGCAGCATTGGCTACATGCAACATCTTGCCCGGGATTTGGTAGTACCCATTTCTCCTGTAGGTCATCCCTAACATTGAATTTGGAGGCCAACAACCCTTCAAGAAAGACAAGGAAGATGCTGTTATGTTCACAGCATCTGCAGCATATGAGTGCCAGACACACAGTCGTCTCTTTGTTGAATGGCTATGATTCATTCAGTTTATAGTAGAAGAAACTGAAACTCAGAGAAGGAGATTGTCATGCTCAAGGTTGTCCACTTATTAAATGGCAGAGTTTCCTAACTTGTGAGTAAATGTTCTTTATACTACAAGATTAAACACGGCATGACAGCAAATTAAAAGGAAGGATAGTGTTCAACAGACAAATGATGCATATTAGGTCAAAAGATAAGATGGTACTTTATGCTGTTTCTTTGAGACTCCTGTTGTATCTTTTAAAAACCCTATAGTTAACAAGTCACACATCAAAAAGTGAGGCCAGTGTCAACAGGCATATATCTGTCTGTCTGTCTGTCTATCTCTCCCTCAGCAGATCAAAAGCACAATATTTTACATGAAAAGAACTGTTTAGAAAATCCCTCTACCTACATGCTATATAAGCATTGAGGAGGTAATTATTCTTTTCAAAAATATTCCATTATATATTTAAAAATAAAATATAGGAACAAATTAAAAATGATAGACAAAGTAAAATTGCTTTAGGTTACTTTAACCATTAGAAGGAAGTTACTGTGGTGATGGTTGTAGAACACTATGAATGTACTAAATGTCACTGGATTATACATGTTTAAATGGCTAATTTTATGTTCAGTGTATTTTGTCACAATTTTTTATTTATTTATTTATTTATTTTTTGAGACGGAGTCTCGCTCTGTCACCCAGGCTGCAGTACAGTGGCACGATCTTGGCTCACTGCAAGCTCCACCTCCTGGATTCACACCATTCTTGTGCCTCAGCCTCCCCTTTGCCACAATTTTTAAAAATGAAGTTGAAATTCTGCAAAGAAGCCTATTACGCATTGCAGTGGTAAGTTCTATTCTATCAAGAATGGGCAAGGCCATGAGGGAGTGACTTACAATATGGTTGCCAGGGAAACTTCCTCCTCTTTGGAAGAAGATACCCAACAGCTACAGAAATATATCACGCATGTTTCTGGAAACCCTCTCCTCTGGTGATTTAAGTCAAGTCATGGGAAACAACAAAAGACATTCTTCCCAAAGGCATATGAAGATGCCTATTTTCACACTTCCTCACAGATGCGCACTGTGACACATCAGCACACACACGCAGTAGAGTGAGCACTTCACTGGGAATACTTCAGACGTCTCCTCTCTGATAGCTGGTGAGTACAGGCTAGCAGGAAGTCAGTTGTAAAAGACCTTCTGACACGCAGCCAAAGCTCTAAAGCCCTGCTGAGGAATTTGTCCTCCCAAAAGCCTGTGATTCTAGGAGAACATGCACAGTGAGTTGAAAGTTGTTTTCTCTTTAATCCAGAAAGAAACTAGGTATTTAACTGAAGCTGAATTAAGTTAGCGAAAATAAATACATTGTGTCTAGGATTTACCTTTCTCTACCACCCCTTTATGAACTTTGTACATAGTAGGTGTTTTAAGAATATTTACTAAATTACATTTTATTCTGCCAATACTGATAATTAGAAATTAGTTCATTTAATTAGCTAATCAAAGAAGCGGTGTATTTTTAATGTATATGTGTGTTGTCCATGCCAGTCAGAGTCCCTACCACAGTCATTGTCCCCCATGTGGGAAGTTGCTTCACTCAGAGGCTCCTGCTCAGTAAAGAAGAACTTAGGTTTCTATTTGAATAATGGGTGGACCTGGGCTGAACCAATGGAGTTTACCTTACACAAGATCAACAACAGATGGGTAGGCTAGATAGAGATCTATGAAGAGACCTTGTTGAAAACAAAACAAAATAAACAACAGCAACAACAACAAAAAATCTCTGCCCCATGAGAGCAACAATAATTAGCTGATCCAGAAAGATTCTCCCCTTTGGAATTTGTACAAGAATATGTGGAAGAAATAACCCAGTTGTCAATAAAGGAAAAAGGAGAAACTGAAGAAATTAGAGAGAGAAAAAGAAAAAGACCGATGGAACTCAGCACAGCCCATGGGAAACAGAGAAACACAGCAGCTTAGTAGTTGGCATTATGTCCTTACAGAAAGGCTGCCTGTGTTTCTCTCAACACAGAACACACAAATTCACACCATAAACAAAATCAGATTGTAAGAAAAATTCTCATTTGCATTTTCATGTTTCAGCAATGCTTAGCTGGCTCAAGTACATAAATAATCATTGCCCAAAGATTTGGCCAAAATTAACTGAAGTACAGACATAGGGGCTCAGAAGAAATAAAATTGATTGCATGCAACTTGTATCTATAAAGTGCTAGCAAATGGACCAACAGTAAGTGGAATTTTCTCATACATTGGTTATGAAGAACAAAATAAACTTGGGGACCTGTCTGCAGAATTCTACTGCTACAAATGCTTTGAATAAGCAATTGTAATATCCTTAATTTTTAGAAAACAAAGGAAGAGAAGAACAATAGAGTTCATTGAACATGTACTATATACCAAGCACTACACTAAATTACCAAATTTAATCTTGATAATAGTTCCATTGGGTACAATAATCATCTCCAAATTGCAGATAAAGGTGCTGAGGTCAAGGAAGTAAAGTCAGCAACTGTGGTCACAGAACAACTAGGGGACCATGCTGGGGTTCCTGACCTGGTTTGCATATCTGTAAGATGATATTTCAATGTTATCACATCTGCCAATCACTTACCATATGACCCTGATTAAAAAAAAAGTAACCAACCTGTGCTTCTTCAGTTATAAAATGATAATATTAGAGTAGATGATGACCATAATTGCTTCCAGTTTGAAAATGCTATTGTTTAAAGTACGGATAAATAACTTTTGAGTTCAAAGAGGGAACATCATTAACAATACCGACTAACATTTTACAGTCGAGTGCATAGTAAGTGACCACAAATCAGTTGAATTAATATTTTTAAAAGACTACCTTATTAAACACTTTATCTTATTTGATCTTCACACCTCTAAGATTTACTTACATGACTATGCCATTTTTATACATGCAAAAACTGAGAAAACTGAGCCTGAGAGTGGAAAAGTGACTTTCTTAAAAGGCACCCAGTAAGTGTTAGAAATAGCTTCAACACAAGAAGTCTCAAATTAGAATGTGAGACCTCGACAGAGAAGATACAAAACTGTGGGAGCCTACAATTTCAAGTTGGTTAAATCTTTAGAATCAAATTGTTTAATTTTTAAAATACCAACTCACGAACAAACAGTAAAGCAGGGTAGGTTCCAGGAAATCTATGAATAGTTATGAATGAGAAATCCATATTTTGGGTAAAGTCCCACTAAGCCATCACCTTCTGTCATTTCTGTTCTTGATCTATGAAGTGGGGAGAAACCATCAGCTACAGGTAAGTAATAAGGTTAAGAAGTAAAAAGGTTAAATGTTAAAGTAGGCATGGAAGCCATTTGAAAAAACAAGTGCAATACAAACGTAATATTTCTTTATCAATGTTCTAAAAGGTTCATCTTCTCAGCTAGATGCCAAGTAAGTGATTCCAGAAGCTTTCAGATATGTGAGGTCAGGCCAGTTTTAAAAAATAAGATTTATTTTTTTTCTTACCACGTGTCTTTATAAAAAGAGCACCAGACTTAGTGAACTTTTTCAAGAAATCCTAAGTGGTGTGTTCTTGTTTCAGATCTGCCAGTTACTATCCAAGAGACACAGGCAAATCATTTAGCTTTTTCAGGCTCCATTTTCCCAGGTCAGAGCTCCTTCCAGAGGGGCCCTAGTCTTAGTCTCCTTAGGGCCCTCAGAGTTCCTGATTCATCTTCAGAATCTCAGCACCTTAATTTATATTTTATCTTTTTGATTGGCATATGCACCTGGCTACTTAGAATCAACTCAGTTTTAGTACTACTTTTTTTTTTTTTTTTTTTTTTTTTTTTTTTTTTTTTTTTTTTTTTTTTTTTTTTTTTTTTGAGATGGAGTTTCACTCTTGTTGCCCAGGCTGGAGTACAGTGGCAGGATCTCGGCTCACTGCAACCTCCGCCTCCCGGGTTCAAGCGATTCTCCTGCCTCAGCCTCCCGAGTAGCTGGGATTACAAGCGCCCGCCACCACCACCAGCTAATTTTTTGTATTTTTAGTAGTGACGGGGTTTCACCATGTTGGCCAGGCTGGTTTTGAACTCCTGGGCTCAAGGAATCCACCTGTCTGGGCGTCAAAGTGCTAGGATTACAGACATGAGTCACCATACCTGGCCCATTTTTAAAATCTTACATCAACTTTTGAAATATGAGACACATGCCAAAACTCCAGCATTTGGTGTTAAAAATTACACCTTTAAATACTTCCTTAATATGTTAATTACCTTGATTTTGGTGATAGTAACATGAGTTACACATATTTCTGAACTCATCAAATTGTTTATATTAATTATGTTCAGTTTTTTTTGATTACCAGTTATACATCAGTGAAGTTGGAAAAATCTTTATTGAATAATAAAAATATAATTTATTTACTACTTATATTTTCAAAGGATGATACGCCTTCAAAATACACTATGAAAAATCTTACTCCTGCATTTTGAGAATTCTTACTAGGGGACAATTTCCAACATCCATTAAAAAGCTAGTTGCAAAAAGATAAAAACTGTGTTTAGGGTTGGGGGAAATCATGGTTATCTTGCTGCTATTGTTTTTAATTTGTGTTGTTTTTAAGCTTTCTCTGTACTCTACTTTGTTAAGTCTTTATAAAAATGATATAAAAGGGGGATGTTTACAAAATCCTAATTGCAAGAAACTTCTAGAAAAGTTTAATTAATGGCTTTCCAAAATTGGAATATTTGCAGTAGTTTGATTATTTTAGAATGTAAACACCAAATGAAAATATTTACTACAGTGGAAGGAATGGCCTATATAATCATTATCATGGCATACAAATAAATCCAAAAAAATCACACAAATTTGCTTGTAGTAGATTATGTGTAGGTAGTCACAAAGCAGATATCATTTTTTGAGGAGTTAGGGAAAGCCAGCATAAATTAGTAAAAGATGAACAACACATTTTATTAAAAAGCACAGTTTCGTCATTCAAGTATGAACAGAAGTTTAAGTCATGCTACATTTTTTCTTGTTAGGGCTTTTGGATAATCCTGATTTAATAATTAGGTAATAATTGTTTCTAAATTCCATGTGAACTGTCTGCAAATGGGAATTTCCAAAGCGTTTAAAACTTTATTTTCTTTGTATTTACAATAGCTCTCCTACAGTCTTCTGCTTATCATTTAATTGGCTATCAAATCATTTTCCAAAGGTCCTGAAAAGGTAAGTTTCAACCTCATTGCCCTCCATAAAGCAAATCATAAATTCTAACTAATTGTGATGGGGTGGAGGGTGGTCTAAACAGGAAATTACATGCAGCAAAGAGCATTTTTAATATCATCCCGTTTTATTTTTCTTGAGGTTTCTAATCTAAAGCATGCTTCTAAAATATCATTCCCAGCACATGGGAAGAAACACATTCTTTTAAGGTGGAAGTGTTAATTAATGTGCATGACACAGAAAGAACAAGGAAAAGGTTACAGCCGATGCTTCTGCTAATAGCATTTCTAAAAATAGAGGATTTTTGAAACAATGCTCTTTCATGTTAGTCAAATTTCTCAAAGGCCCAGGGTTAGAGCTAAGATACAATAATTTGTTAAAACAAAATCACCTGTCACATGGATATTATTTACATGCATTCTCATTTCACTAAATTTTATCATTTATTTCTCATCGAAGTTAATTTCCAGGGAAAAAGCTGTGATGGTTTTCCTCTTTCATATGACTTCCTCTTGTGGTTTTTCTGGGGTTACCAACAGGAGCAGGTTTCCCTCTGAAGTTACGATCAGAATGGCCTACGAAATCATTAGCATGGCATACAAATAAATCTCCCTCTACCTCTTCAGTGTTGTTCAATGTCACATTCTCTCTAACAACTTATTCCATGGCACACTAAGCTTTCTTCTGGTCCTCAAACGCATGGAGCTTTTCCATAACCCTGTGTTCCTGCATGTCCCTCTATGTCTCTCTGCCTGGAATGTTCCTGATTCTCCTCCACGCAAGCCCTAGCAAGTCATTCAAGACACGGATCAAACATTAAGCTAGCCCGTGAGCCATGTCTAGCCAGGGAAACATGAGCGATACCTGGTTAGCAGCATTTAGGAGTCACTTTACTCCCTAATAAAAGGAAAGAAGTGTGTTAAGAGAGCTTCTGTCTCTTGCCACTCTGACTGCCTGTCTTCTTCAAAAGCAACCTCATGAGCTTGTTTTTCCTGAGCTGCAGCAGCCAAGCTGTACACTCAGGGGATTGCTGACATGGTGAGGATGGCAGAGAGGAGGCGTGGGAAGAACCCACGTTTATGATATCATACTGGATAGTACACCAACCCTCGGGCTGTCAACTAAAAGGGTCTGAATTGTTTAAGCATCATTGGTCAAATGCTTCCAAAAGCATCTAATGGATATTCCTAGCCAGGGGAAATTACTCACTGCTGTGGTTCCCAAAGCATTCTCATAATATCTCTCTCACGACATTTATTAATATTGTGTTGGTGTCACAATCTTTTTAAATATGTGCCTCATCTAAAAAACTGTGAACCCCCCATTCCCTAGTATACTATCCAGCTCAGAGGAGAAAATAAAAGTCTGTTAGATGAATTAATTGATGAATTAAATAGAGGCATAGGATGAGTTCTGGGGTACTGCTCATATCACTGCTACCACTCCATTTGATTTTGTGTGTGTGTGTGTCTGTGTGTTGTAATTTAAAGTAATTAACTTTTTTTAATTTTTTTTTATTATACTGTAAGTTCTAGGGTACATGTGCATAACGTGCAGGTTTGTTACATATGTATACTTGTGCCATGTTGGTGTGCTGCACCCATCAACTCGTCAGCACCCATCAATTCGTCATTTATATCAGGTATAACTCCCAATGCAATCCCTCCCCCCTCCCCTCTCCCCATGATAGGCCATGGTGTGTGATGTTCCCCTTCCTGAGTCCAAGGGATCTCATTATTCAGTTCCCCCCTATGAGTGAGAACATGCGGTGTTTGGTTTTCTGTTCTTGTGATAGTTTGCTAAGAATGATGGTTTCTAGCTGCATCCATGTCCCTACAAAGGACACAAACTCATCATTTTTATGGCTGCATAGTATTCCATGGTGTATATGTACCACATTTTCTTAATCCAGTCTGTCACAGATGGACATTTGGGTTGATTCCAAGTCTTTGCTATTGTGAATAGTGCCGCAATAAACATACATGTGCATGTGTCTTTATAGCAGCATGATTTATAATCCTTTGGGTATATACCCAGTAGTGGGATGGCTGGGTCATATGGTACATCTAGTTCTAGATCCTTGAGGAATTGCCATACTGTTTTCCATAATGGTTGAACTAGTTTACAATCCCACCAACAGTGTAAAAGTGTTCCTATTTCTCCACATCCTCTCCAGCACCTGTTGTTTCCTGACTTTTTAATGATTGCCATTCTAACTGGTGTGAGATGGTATCTCATTGTGGTTTTGATTTGCATTTCTCTGATGGCCAGTGATGATGAGCATTTTTTCATGTGTCTGTTGGCTGTATGCATGTCTTCTTTTGAGAAATGTCTGTTCATATCCTTTGTCCACTTTTTGATGGGGTTGTTTGTTTTTTTCTGGTATATTTGTTTGAGTTCTTTGTAGATTCTGGATATTAGCCCTTTGTCAGATGAGTAGATTGCAAAAATTTTCTCCCATTCTATAGGTTGCCTGTTCACTCTGATGGTAGTTTCTTTTGCTGTGCAGAAGCTCCTTAGTTGAATTAGATCCCATTTGTCAATTTTGGCTTTTGCTGCCGTTGCTTTTGGTGTTTTAGACATGAAGTCCTTGCCCATGCCCATGTCCTGAATGGTATTACCTAGGTTTTCTTCTAGGGTTTTTATGGTATTAGGTCTAACATTTAAGTCTCTAATCCATCTTGAATTAATCTTCCTACAAGGAGTAAGGAAAGGATCCAGTTTCAGCTTTCTACTTATGGCTAGCCAATTTTCCCAGCACCATTTATTAAATAGGGAATCCTTTCCCCATTTCTTGTTTCTCTCAGGTTTGTCAAAGATCAGATGGCTGTAGACGTGTGGTATTATTTCTGAGGGCTCTGTTCTGTTCCATTGGTCTATATCTCTGTTTTGGTACCAGTATCATGCTGCTTTGGTTACTGTAGCCTTGTAGTATAGTTTAAAGTCAGGTAACGTGACGCCTCCAGCTTTGACCTTTTGACTTAGGATTGTCTTGGCAATGCGGGCTCTTTTTTGGCTCCATATGAACTTTAAAGCCGTTTTTTCCAATTCTGTGAAGAAACTCATTGGTAGCTAGATGGGGATGGTAATGAATCTATAAATAACCTTGGGCAGTATGGCCATTTTCATGATATTGATTCTTCCTATCCATGAGCATGCTATGTTCTTCCATTTGTAAGTGTCGTCTTGTATTTCACTGAGCAGTGGTTTGTAGTTCTCCTTGAAGAGGTCCTTTACATCCCTTGTAAGTTGGATTCCTAGGTATTTGATTCTCTTTGAAGCAACTGTGAATGGAAGTTCATTCATGATTTGGCTCTCTGTTTGTCTGTTACTGGTGTATAAGAATGCTTGTGATTTTTGCACATTAATTTTGTATCCTGAGACTTTGCTGAAGTTGCTTATCAGCTTAAGGAGATTTTGGGCTGAGACAATGGGGTTGTCTAAATATACAATCATGTCATCTACAAACAGGGACAATTTGACTTCTTCTTTTCCTAACTGAATACCCTTGATTTCTTTCTCTTGCCTGATTGCCCTAGCCAGAACTTCCAACACTATGTTGAATAGGAGTGGTGAGAGAGGGCATCCCTGTCTTGTGCCCGTTTTCAAAGGGAATTTTTCCAGTTTTTGCCCATTCAGTATGATATTGGCTGTGGGTTTGTCATAAATAGCTCTTATTATTTTGAGGTACGTTCCATCAATACCGAATTTATTCAGCGTTTTTAGCATGAAGGGCTGTTGAATTTTGTCAAAAGCCTTTTCTGCATCTATTGAGATAATCATGTGGTTCTTGTCTTTGGTTCTGTTTATATGCTGGATTACGTTTATTGATTTGCGAATGTTGAACCAGCCTTGCATCCCAGGGATGAAGCCCACTTGATCATGGTGGATAAGTTTTTTGATGTGCTGCTGAATCTGATTTGCCAGTATTTTATTGAGGATTTTTGCATCGATGTTCATCAGGGATATTGGTGTAAAATTTTCTTTTTTTGTTGTGTCTCTGCCAGGCTTTGGTATCAGGATGATGTTGGCCTCATAAAATGAGTTAGGGAGGATTCCCTCTTTTTCTATTGATTGGAATAGTTTCAGAAGGAATGGTACCAGCTCCTCCTTGTACCTCTGGTAGAATTCAGCTGAGAATCCATCTGGTCCTGGACTTTTTTTGGTTGGTAGGCTATTAATTATTGCCTCAATTTCAGAGCCTGCTATTGGTCTATTCAGGGATTCAACTTCTTCCTGGTTTAGTCTTGGAAGAGTGTAAGTGTCCAGGAAATTATCCATTTCTTCTAGATTTTCTAGTTTATTTGCGTAGAGGTGTTTATAGTATTCTCTGATGGTAGTTTGTATTTCTGTGGGGTCAGTGGTGATATCCCCTTTATCATTTTTTATTGCGTCTATTTGATTCTTCTCTCTTTTCTTCTTTATTAGTCTTGCTAGCGGTCTGTCAATTTTGTTGATCCTTTCAAAAAACCAACTCCTGGATTCGTTGATTTTTTGGAGGGTTTTTTGTGTCTCTATCTCCTTCAGTTCTGCTCTGATCTTAGTTATTTCTTGCCTTCTGCTAGCTTTTGAATGTGTTTGCTCTTGCTTCTCCAGTTCATTTAATTGTGATGTTAGAGTGTCCATTTTAGATCTTTCCTGCTTTCTCTTGTGGGCATTTAGTGCTATAAATTTCCCTCTACACACTGCTTTAAATGTGTCCCAGAGATTCTGGTATGTTGTATCTTTGTTCTCATTGGTTTCAAAGAACATCTTTATTTCTCCCTTCATTTTGTTATGTACCCAGTAGTCATTCAGGAGCAGGTTGTTCAGTTTCCATGTAGTTGAGCGGTTTTGATTGAGTTTCTTAGTCCTGAGTTCTAGTTTGATTGCACTGTGGTCTGAGAAACAGTTTGTTATCATTTCTGTTCTTTTACATTTGCTGAGGAGTGCTTTACTTCCAATTATGTGGCCAATTTTGGAATAAGTGTGATGTGGTGCTGAGAAGAATGTATATTCTGTTGATTTGGGGTGGAGAGTTTTATAGATGTCTATTAGGTCCGCTTGGTGCAGAGATGAGTTCAATTCCTGGATATCCTTGTTAACTTTCTGTCTCGTTGATCTGTCTAATGTTGACAGTGGAGTGCTGAAGTCTCCCATTATTATTGTATGGGAGTCTAAGTCTCTTTGTAAGTCTCTAAGGACTTGCTTTATGAATCTGGGTGCTCCTGTATTTGTGCATATATATTTAGGATAGTTAGCTCTTCCTGTTGAATTGATCCCTTTACCATTATGTGATGGCCTACTTTGTCTCTTTTGATCTTTGATGGTTTAAAGTCTGTTTTATCAGAGACTAGGATTTCACCCCTGCTTTTTTTTGTTCTCCATTTGCTTGGTAGATCTTCCTCAATCCCTTTATTTTGAGCCTATGTATGTCTCTGCATGTGAGATGGGTCTCCTGAATACAGCAGACTGATGGGTCTTGACTCTTTATCCTCTTTGCCAGTCTGTGTCTTTTAATTGGAGCATTTAGTCCATTAACATTTAAGGTTAATATTGTTATGTGTGAACTTGATCCTGCCATTATGATATTAACTGGTTATTTTGCTTGTTAGTTGATGCAGTTTCTTCCTCACCTCGATGGTCTTTACATTTTGGCATGTTTTTGCAATGGCTGGTACCGGTTGTTCCTTTCCATGTTTAGGGCTTCCTTCAGGGTCTCTTATAAGGCAGGCCTGGTGGTGACAAAATCTCTAAGCATTTGCTTATCTGTAAAGGATTTTATTTCTCCTTCACTGATGAAACTTAGTTTGGCTGGATATGAAATTCTGGGTTTAAAATTCTTTTCTTTAAGAATGTTGAATATTGGCCCCCACTCTCTTCTGGCTTGTAGAGTTTCTGCCGAGAGGTGCGCTGTTAGTCTGATGGGCTTCCCTTTGTGGGTAACCCGACCTTTCTCTCTGGCTGCCATTAAGATTCTTTCCTTCATTTCAACTTTGGTGAATCTGGCAATTATGTGTCCTGGAGTTGCTCTCCTCGAGGAGTATCTTTGTGGCGTTCTCTGTATTTCCTGAATTTGAATGTTGGCCTGCCCTACTAGGTTGGGGAAGTTCTCCTGGATGATATCCTGAAGAGTGTTTTCCAACTTGGTTCCATTTTCCCCCTCACTTTCAGGCACCCCAATCAGACGTAGATTTGGTCTTTTTACATAATCCCATACTTCTTGCAGGCTTTGTTCATTTCTTTTTCTTCTTTTTTCTTTTGGTTTCTCTTCTCGCTTCGTTTCATTCATTTGATCCTCAATCGCTGATACTCTTTCTTCCAGTTGATTGAGTCAGTTACTGAAGCTTGTGCATTTGTTACGTATTTCTCATGTCATGGTTTTCATCTCTGTCATTTCATTTATGACCTTCTCTGCATTAATTAGTCTAGTTGTCAATTCTTCCACTCTTTTTTCTAGATTTTTAGTTTCTTTGCACTGGTTGCTATTAAAGAAAAGTATGCTCCACGTTGTAGCTTGCATTGGTTCCAAAGTCATCTGATATTCACCTGGGACAGCAGAGACAATTTACCAAAAGGTAATTGCTGAAAAGTATCCCTGGCACAAATTTCTTAGAGGTTACAAACTGAAAAGAAGGCAGAAGGAGAAAGGGATATAAAGTGTCAATGGAAAAGAAGTTTGATCTCCAAGTCCAAACCAAAAGAATCTGGATAGGGCTCATGTATTCATTCATATACTTATTTGTTAATTCATCTAGACTTTGTTGACCATCTGCTATGTATTATGTTATGTCTAGATGCTAGCAATTCAGCATGATTCAGACAGACGAGATCCTTGTGCTCATGAAACTTACAGTGTAGAAGGAATAAGTCATTTTGAGTACAGTCACGTGCTGCACAATGATATGCTGGTCAACAACGGACTGTGTTTACCACAATGGTCCCATTTTAAGATTATAATAGAACTAAAAAATTCCTATAACATAGTAATATCTTGACGATTTTGATCCTGTGTGGCCTATACTAACGTGTAGTATAGTATTTAATTTGTTTTTAATTAAAAAGTTTAAAAAGCAAAAAAAATTAAAAATTTTAGAAATAGAAAATAAGCTTACAAAATCAGGGTTAAAGAAAGAAAACATTTATATACAACTGTATAATGTGTTTGTGTTTTAAACTGTCATTTCAAAAGTCAAAAAAGTTTTAAAAAATTAAAGTTTGTAGAGAAAGAAATTACAGTCAGCTTAATTTATTCATAAAGAAAATAAATACATATGTTTTTAAAATTATAGTGTGGTCTAAGTGGACAGTGTTTATAAAGTCTACAGTAGTGTACAATAATGCCTTAGGCCCTCACATTCACTCAGCACTTACTGACTTACTCAGAGCAACTTCCAGTTCTGCAGGCTCCGTTCATGGTAAGTGCCCTAGACAGGTGTGCATTTTTACCATTATACCGTAATTTTATAGTACATTTTCTGCTTAGATAAATAAATACTTGCCATTATATTACAGTTGCTTATAGTATTCAGTATAGTAACATGCTCTACAGGTTTGTAGCCTAGAAGCACTACGCTATACCACATAGCCTAGGTGGCTGTACCATCTAGGTTTATGCCAGTACACTCTGTGATGTTTGCATTATGATGAAATCATCTAACAATAAATCTCTCAGAATGTATTCCCATTGTTAAGTAACACATGAACATATCTTATCTTCTAGAAAATGCACCAAACATCATTATGAGCATTATACTGTAATACATACCTGAATGCCAGTAAGTGGTTTTGCTGAAAATTATCTTTATGAACAAGCAAAGAACCACATGTATTACAGGATGCTGAACCTAGAAAAAATTCTTCTACATTATCTATGACACTGATTTTCAAACTTTAGTGTTGTTGTTTTTCCAAACATAAATTTGTGTGATGTGTAGAGGGAAAGACCCAGTCTCCTAGCTAGACTGGCAAACAATATGGTGATCCTTGAGGCATCTCTGCAGAACCTTGAGATGGCAGGGAGCACATTTTGAAAATGACCGATTTATTCCAACTCCTACCTTTAATTTTATTTATTGATTTATTTATTGATAAAATTATTATTATCTTTTTTTGAGACAAGGTCTCTCTCTGTCACCCAGGCTGGATTTCACTGGCATGATTATAGCTCACTGCAGCCTTGACCTCCAATGCTCAAGCAATCCTCCCACCTCAGCCTCCCAAGTAGCTGAAACTACAAGTGTACACCACTGTGGCTGCCTAATTCTTGTAATTTTTTGTAGAGACAGGGTTTCACCATGTTGCCCAGGCTGGTCTCAAACTCCCAAGCTCAAGGGTTCAATTCTCAGGTAAGGAACACTCTGGTGAAAGTTCTTGCCCACCTCAGCCTCCCAAAGTGCGAGGATTCACACCCAGCCTCCACCTCCTACATTTTAAAAGGGAGTTTCGTTTAAAAATCTAAAAGGCTAAAGTGTTAAAGTTAATACTACTAAAAAACTGGTGACAAGACTAGAACTAGAACTCTGATCCTTTGCCTCTCCATTCCAGCATGTTCTCTCCTATTCCAGAAGCAAACGACTTATCCAAACTGAAAATCAAGAGAAAGATAATAAAGGGCTGCCTGTTATGGATGTTAAAACATTAAAATTTCTATTAATATTTCATAGGGAAAAATCAAATGGAATATAGGAAAACCAATCAACCCAGAAAAAGTCAACATACAAATGGTTGTCTCACCAGGCAAGTTCAAGTGTAAGATAGAGTGTGTGCTTATGGCAAAGGCCATACATCTCAGACAACGGTTGCAGATCACTTCTCTCACAGCAACAGGAAAGTTTAACTAAAACAATGTCAGCATTTTTCATTTTCTGGGCTCTATGAGGCTTCACTTTGCCTATTACTCGCTGAGATACCACTTTATACTTGCTTCCTTGCAATGTGCTCCTGCTTTGTTGCATAAAAGCCAAAATGGAAAGTAATCTCTAAATGGGTCTGCATCCCACAGAGAGTTTACTTAGATGACATTTAAATCTGTTTTTCTTGGTTTTTTTTTTTGTGTGTGTGTGCCATTACAAGAAATCATACAGTCATTACACTTCAAATTTGACAGTTCTTTCACAGCATGAAAGGCAGAAATTAGGTCCAAATGTATTTATTTAAACGCAAGGTTTCACTTACCACCAGGACATTTGTGAAGACTGATAGATGACAGCAGATTGCAATGTCTGCACTATTGTTATTTCATGAACCCCTGGCTGTGGATCACCAAGCTCAAATATTTTAAATTCAAACAATAAGCCCATTAAAGAGAACTTTCAACTACTATCTCAATCTCCAGTTATTCAAAGAACTCCATTAAATTCATGTAGCAATCACATTTGAGAATGAAAGAAACTTTTGCTATGAACAGGCTTTGAAATATGTTTGGATCCTAGAGAGGGGCGGAGGAAGATGGCCGAACAGGAACAGCTCCAGTCTCCAACTCCCAGCACGAGTGACACAGAAGACTGGTGATTTCTGCATTTTCAACTGAGGTACTGGGGTCATCCCACTGGGGAGTGCCGGACAATTGGTGCTGGTCAGCTGCTGCAGCCCGACCAGCGAGAGCTGAAGCAGGGCAAGGCATTGCCTCACCTGGGAAGCACAAGGGGGAAGGGAATCCCTTTTCCTAGCCAGGGGAACTGAGACACACAACACCTGGAAAATCGGGTAATTCCCACCCCAATACTGCGCTTTAAGCAAACGGGCACACCAGGAGATTATACCCACACCTGGCCGGGAGGGTCCCACGGCCACGAAGCCTCCCTCATTGCTAGCACAGCAGTCTGCGATCTAACCGCAAGGCAGCAGTGAGACTGGGGGAGCGGTGCCCGCCATTGCTGAGGCTTAAGTAGGTAAACAAAGCCGCTGGGAAGCTCAAACTGGGTGGAGCTCACAGCAGCTCAAGGAAACCTGCCTGTCTCTGTAGACTCCACTTCTGGGGACAGGGCACAGCTAAAAAACAATAGGGGAAGCAGCAGAGGCCGGTGCAGACGCGAACGACTCTGTCTGACAGCTTTGAAGAGAGCAGTGGATCTCCCAACACGGAGGTTGAGATCTGAGAACGCACAGACTGCCTGCTCAAGTGGGTCCCTGACCCCTGAGTAGCCTAACTGGGAGACATCCCCCACTAGGGGCAGTCTGACACCCCACACCTCACAGGGTGGAGTACATCCCTGAGAGGAAGCTTCCAAAGTAAGAATCAGACAGGTACACTCGCTGTTCAGCAATATTCTATCTTCTGCAACATCTGCTGCTGATACCCAGGCAAACAGGGTCTGGAGTGAACCTCAAGCAATCTCCAACAGACCTACAGCTGAGGGTCCTGACGATTAGAAGGAAAACTATCAAAAAGGAAGAACACCTATACCAAAACCCCATCAGTACGTCACCATCATCAAAGACCAGAGGCAGATAAAAACACAAAGATGGGGAAGAAGCAGGGCAGAAAAGGTAGGAAATTCAAAAAATAAGAGCACATCTCCCCCTGCAAAGGAGCGCACCTCATCGCCAGCAACGGATCAAAGCTCGTCAGAGAATGACTTTGACGAGATGAGAGAAGAAGGCTTCGGTCCATCAAACTTCTCAGAACGAAAGGAGGAATTACGTACCCAGTGAAAAGAAACTAAAAATCTTGAAAAAAGAGTGGAAGAATTGATAGCTAGAATAATTAATGCAGAGAAGGTCATAAATGAAATGACAGAGATGAAAACCATGACACGAGAAATACGTGACAAATGCACAAGCTTCAGTAACTGACTCGATCAACTGGAAGAAAAAGTATCAGCGATTGAGGATCAAATGAATGAAACGAAGAGAGAAGAGAAACCAAAAGAAAAAAGAAGAAAAAGAAATGAACAAAGCCTGCAAGAAGTATGGGATTATGTAAAAAGACCAAATCTACGTCTGATTGGGGTGCCTGAAAGTGAGGGGGAAAATGGAACCAAGTTGGAAAACACTCTTCAGGATATCATCCAGGAGAACTTCCCCAACCTAGTAGGGCAGGCCAACATTCAAATTCAGGAAATACAGAGAACGCCACAAAGATACTCCTCGAGGAGAGCAACTCCAGGACACATAATTGCCAGATTCACCAAAGTTGAAATGAAGGAAAGAATCTTAATGGCAGCCAGAGAGAAAGGTCGGGTTACCCACAAAGGGAAGCCCATCAGACTAACAGCACACCTCTCGGCAGAAACTCTACAAGCCAGAAGAGAGTGGGGGCCAATATTCAACATTCTTAAAGAAAAGAATTTTAAACCCAGAATTTCATATCCAGCCAAACTAAGTTTCATCAGTGAAGGAGAAATAAAATCCTTTACAGATAAGCAAATGCTTAGAGATTTTGTCACCACCAGGCCTGCCTTATAAGAGACCCTGAAGGAAGCCCTAAACATGGAAAGGAACAACCAGGTACCAGCCATTGCAAAAACATGCCAAAATGTAAAGACCATCGAGGCTAGGAAGAAACTGCATCAACTAACGAGCAAAATAACCAGGTAATATCATAATGGCAGGATCAAGTTCACACATAACAATATTAACCTTAAATATAAATGGATTAAATGCTCCAATTAAAAGACACAGACTGGCAAAGAGGATAAAGAATCAAGACCCATCAGTCTGCTGTATTCAGGAGACCCATCTCACATGCAGAGACATACATAGGCTCAAAATAAAGGGATTGAGGAAGATCTACCAAGCAAATGGAGAACAAAAAAAAGCAGGGGTGAAATCCTAGTCTCTGATAAAACAGACTTTAAACCATCAAAGATCAAAAGAGACAAAGTAGGCCATCACATAATGGTAAAGGGATCAATTCAACAGGAAGAGCTAACTATCCTAAATATATATGCACAAATACAGGAGCACCCAGATTCATAAAGCAAGTCCTTAGAGACTTACAAAGAGACTTAGACTCCCATACAATAATAATGGGAGACTTCAACACTCCACTGTCAACATTAGACAGATCAACGAGACAGAAAGTTAACAAGGATATCCAGGAATTGAACTCATCTCTGCACCAAGCAGACCTAATAGACATCTACAGAACTCTCCACCCCAAATCAACAGAATATACATTCTTCTCAGCACCACATCACACTTATTCCAAAATTCACCACATAATTGGAAGTAAAGCACTCCTCAGCAAATGGAAAAGAACAGAAATGACAACAAACTATCTCTCAGACCACAGTGCAATCAAACTAGAACTCAGGACTAAGAAACTCAATCAAAACCGCTCAACTACATGGAAACTGAACAACCTGCTCCTGAATGACTACTGGGTACATAACAAAATGAAGGGAGAAATAAAGATGTTCTTTGAAACCAATGAGAACAAAGATACAACATACCAGAATCTCTGGGACACATTTAAAGCAGTGTGTAGAGGGAAATTTATAGCACTAAATGCCCACAAGAGAAAGCAGGAAAGATCTAAAATTGACACTCTAACATCACAATTAAATGAACTGGAGAAGCAAGAGCAAACACATTCAAAAGCTAGCAGAAGGCAAGAAATAACTAAGATCAGAGCAGAACTGATGGAGATAGAGACACAAAAAACCCTCCAAAAAATCAACGAATCCAGGAGTTGGTTTTTTGAAAGGATCAACAAAATTGACAGACCGCTAGCAAGACTAATAAAGAAGAAAAGAGAGAAGAATCAAATAGACGCAATAAAAAATGATAAAGGGGATATCACCACTGACCCCACAGAAATACAAACTACCATCAGAGAATACTATAAACACCTCTACGCAAATAAACTAGAAAATCTAGAAGAAATGGATAATTTCCTGGACACTTACACTCTTCCAAGACTAAACCAGGAAGAAGTTGAATCCCTGAATAGACCAATAGCAGGCTCTGAAATTGAGGCAATAATTAATAGCCTACCAACCAAAAAAAGTCCAGGACCAGATGGATTCACAGCTGAATTCTACCAGAGGTACAAGGAGGAGCTGGTACCATTCCTTCTGAAACTATTTCAATCAA
Source organism: Rhinopithecus roxellana (assembly GCF_007565055.1). Taxonomy (NCBI): domain Eukaryota; kingdom Metazoa; phylum Chordata; class Mammalia; order Primates; family Cercopithecidae; genus Rhinopithecus; species Rhinopithecus roxellana. The sequence continues at coordinate 35,537,467 of NC_044551.1, forward strand.
TAGAAAAAGAGGGAATCCTCCCTAACTCATTTTATGAGGCCAACATCATCCTGATACCAAAGCTTGGCAGAGACACAACAAAAAAAGAAAATTTTACACCAATATCCCTGGTGAACATCGATGCAAAAATCCTCAATAAAATACTGGCAAATCAGATTCAGCAGCACATCAAAAAACTTATCCACCATGATCAAGTGGGCTTCATCCCTGGGATGCAAGGCTGGTTCAACATTCGCAAATCAATAAACGTAATCCAGCATATAAACAGAACCAAAGACAAGAACCACATGATTATCTCAATAGATGCAGAAAAGGCTTTTGACAAAATTCAACAGCCCTTCATGCTAAAAACGCTGAATAAATTCGGTATTGATGGAACGTACCTCAAAATAATAAGAGCTATTTATGACAAACCCACAGCCAATATCATACTGAATGGGCAAAAACTGGAAAAATTCCCTTTGAAAACGGGCACAAGACAGGGATGCCCTCTCTCACCACTCCTATTCAACATAGTGTTGGAAGTTCTGGCTAGGGCAATCAGGCAAGAGAAAGAAATCAAGGGTATTCAGTTAGGAAAAGAAGAAGTCAAATTGTCCCTGTTTGTAGATGACATGATTGTATATTTAGAAAACCCCATTGTCTCAGCCCAAAATCTCCTTAAGCTGATAAGCAACTTCAGCAAAGTCTCAGGATACAAAATTAATGTGCAAAAATCACAAGCATTCTTATACACCAGTAACAGACAAACAGAGAGCCAAATCATGAATGAACTTCCATTCACAGTTGCTTCAAAGAGAATCAAATACCTAGGAATCCAACTTACAAGGGATGTAAAGGACCTCTTCAAGGAGAACTACAAACCACTGCTCAGTGAAATACAAGACGACACTAACAAATGGAAGAACATAGCATGCTCATGGATAGGAAGAATCAATATCATGAAAATGGCCATACTGCCCAAGGTTATTTATAGATTCAATGCCATCCCCATCTAGCTACCAATGAGTTTCTTCACAGAATTGGAAAAAACGGCTTTAAAGTTCATATGGAGCCAAAAAGGAGCCCGCATTGCCAAGACAATCCTAAGTCAAAAGAACAAAGCTGGCGGCATCATGCTACCTGACTTCAAACTATACTACAAGGCTACAGTAACCAAAACAGCATGGTACTGGTACCAAAACAGAGATATAGACCAATGGAACAGAACAGAGTCCTCAGAAATAATACCACACATCTACAGCCATCTGATCTTTGACAAACCTGAGAGAAACAAGAAATGGGGAAAGGATTCCTTATTTAATAAATGGTGCTGGGAAAATTGGCTAGCCATAAGTAAAAAGCTGAAACTGGGTCCTTTCCTTACTCCTTATACGAAAATTAATTCAAGATGGACTAGAGACTTAAATGTTAGACCTAATACCATAAAAACCCTAGAAGAAAACCTAGGTAGTACTATTCAGGACATAGGCATGGGCAAGGACTTCATGTCTAAAACACCAAAAGCAACGGCAGCAAAAGCCAAAATTGACACATGGGATCTAATTAAACTAAAGAGCCTCTGCACAGCAAAAGAAACTACCATCAGAGTGAACAGGAAACCTACAGAATGGGAGAAAATTTTTGCAATCTACTCATCTGACAAAGGGCTAATATCCAGAATCTACAAAGAACTCAAACAAATTTACAAGAAAAAAACAAACAACCCCATCAAAAAGTGGACAAAGGATATGAACAGACATTTCTCAAAAGAAGACATGCATACAGCCAACAGACACATGAAAAAATGCTCATCTTCACTGGCCGTCAGAGAAATGCAAATCAAAACCACAATGAGATACCATCTCACACCAGTTAGAATGGCAATCATTAAAAAGTCAGGAAACAACAGGTGCTGGAGAGGATGTGGAGAAATAGGAACACTTTTACACTGTTGGTGGGATTGTAAACTAGTTCAACCATTATGGAAAACAGTATGGCAATTCCTCAAGGATCTAGAACTAGATGTACCATATGACCCAGCCATCCCACTACTGGGTATATACCCAAAGGATATAAATCATGCTGCTATAAAGACACATGCACATGTATGTTTATTGCGGCACTATTCACAATAGCAAAGACTTGGAATCAACCCAAATGTCCATCTGTGACAGACTGGATTAAGAAAATGTGGCACATATACACCTTGGAATATTATGCAGCCATAAAAAAGGATGAGTTTGCATCCCTTGTAGGGACATGGATGCAGCTAGAAACCATCATTCTTAGCAAACTATCACAAGAACAGAAAACCAAACACCGCATGTTCTCACTCACAGGTGGGAACTGAACAATGAGATCACTTGGACTCGGGAAGGGGAACATCACACATCGGGGCCTATCATGGGGAGGGGGAAGGGGGGAGGGATTGCATTGGGGAGTTATACCTGATATAAATGACGAATTGATGGGTGCTGACGAGTTGATGGGTGCAGCACACCAACATGGCACAAGTATACATACGTAACAAACCTGCACGTTATGCACATGTACCCTACAACTTAAAGTATAATAATAATAAAAAAAAAAGGAATCCTAAATCCTAAAACAAAAAAAAAAAAAAGAAATATGTTTGAAGAGAAAGGATCCAATCAGACAGCACTTAATTAATTAATCAGATCTCAAAACTTTAACCAGAGTGTTCCCTACCTAAGAATTGAACTCAAAGTGTCAATCTTACTTGTGGAAAGTACGATTTCATGTGGACATGTTATTCTTGCACCTTATTTTTTAGGGATAGGAAGACTGACTATTTTCCTGTGAAACATCAAAGGTCTTGTAGCCCCTGTACCTGTATCCTCTAGAGATCAGAAGTAAGTCCATAGGCTTGGATAAGGCCTGGTTTCCTCTGTCTTGCCACTATATGGTGAACCCACACTGCAATCCCACCTCCCTTTATACCAGTGGTCCTCAACCTTTTTGACTTCAGGGACCAGTTTCATAGAAGCCAATTTTTCCATGGACCAGGGGTGGCAGGGGTTTGCAGGATGATTCAAGCATATTACATTTATTGTGTACTTTATTTCTATTATTTATTATATTATAATATATAATTAAATAATTATACAACTCACCATAATGTAGAATCAGTGGAAGCCCTGAGTTTGTTTTCCTGCAACGAGATGGTCCCATGGCGGGGATGATGAGAGACAGTGAAGAATCATCCGGCATTAGAGTCTCATAAGGAGCACACAACATAGATCCCTCACATATGCAGTTCACAATAGAGTTCATGTTCCTATGAGAATCTAATGCTGCCACTGATCTGATCTGACAGGAGGCAGAGCTCAGGCAGTAATGCAAGAGAGTGATGAGGAGTGGCTGTAAATACAGATGAAGCTTCACGCTCACTGGTCCACTGCTCATCTGTTATGTGGCCCAGTTTCCCATAGGCCACAGACCATTACTGGGAGTTGGGGACTCCTGCTTTGTACCATTAATAGGAGTCAAGAGGGAAGTCCCTTGATCTCAAAGGCTCACGTGACATACAAATTCCACATATAAAGTCACGCACCTCATAATGATGTTTCGGTCAAGGATGGCCCACATATATGGCACTGGTCCCATAAGATTATAATGGAGCTGAACAATTTCTATTGCCTACTGATGTAACCATAATAATGCTATAGCACAATGCATTCCTTGAGTGTTTTAAAAATTACAACTTTTTAAAAAGTTACAATAAGTAAGGTTAATTTCTTACTGAAGAAAAAAATGTTTTAAATAAACTTAGTGTAGCCTAAGTGGCCAATGTTTATAAAGTCTACAGTAGTGTACCGTATGTCCCAGGTCTTCACATTCGCTCACCACTCACTCACCAACTCACCTAGAACAACTTCCAGGCTTGTAAGCTCCATTCATGATAAGTGCCTTCTACAGGTATACTTTTTAAAACATCTTTTATACCATATTTTTATTGTACCTTTTCTATTTTTAAATATACAAATATCATTGCATTACAATTGCCTGAAGTATTCAGTACAGTAACACGTTGCACAGGTTTGTAGCCTAAGAGTAATAGGCTTTACCATATTGCCTAGGCATGCAATAGGCTAAACCATCTAGGTTTGTGTAAGTACATTCTATGATATTAGCTCAACACTGAAATTATCTAAGAGCACATTTCTCATAATGTATTCCTGTTGTTAAGTGGCACATGACTGTGTCATCTTATTTAATATTCATCTATGTCTACGATGTCTGAACTATTGTCCTATTTTATTAATAAAGAAAACTAAAGACGTCAGGTAAGTGCCCTTGTTTGTTCAGTTAATTTATGTTCATCTCGACTTAAATTCAGGCCTTTTCCATTTTCATTATGCCTTTCTAGGATAACTAATCTAAACAAACAAAAGCAAAGATATTACTCAACCATTTATATAATTCAACTATATAATGCTGAATATTCAGATAATTCAAAAGAGCTCTGATTTTAACATCACATATCTCAACATTTGGAAGGTTGAATGTTTTTTCCTTAATCTATTCTATATCTTAGTGTTCATTTACAGCAATTTACAATGGGTGACATTCAGACAATAGATGTGTATTATTTCAGCTCCAGAGCTTTATTTTCAGGTTGCAAAAGCAAGCTTTTTACTAACGCTTAATTTTTTTTTATTTTAATTGACACATAATTGTACATATTGATGGAGTACAATGCAATGTTTTAAAAATGTGTATATAATGACCAAATCAGGGTTATAGGCATATCCAGGACCTCAGACATTTATGGTGTCTTTGTATTGAGAACATTTAGAATCTGCTCTTCTAACTCTTCAGAAATCTACAGAACATTGTTATTAATTATAGTAACCCTACTGTGCAATGGAATATGGGAAGTTATTCCTCCTATTCAATTGCAACTTTGTACCTGTTGGTCAATCTCTTCCCCATCCTCTTACCCTCAAACCACCGCCATTATTTTTGGCCTCTGTTAACCACTATTCTGCTCTCTACTTCTGTAAGATTAACTCTTTTAGATTCCACATATGAGTGAGATCATGCAGTATTTGTCTTTCAGTGTCTGGCTTACTTTACTTAATCAACCTTAGTGTCCATCAGTGGATGAATGGCTAAAGAAAATGTGGTATATATACACAATATAATACTATTCAGCCATAAAAAGAATGAAATCCTGTTTGCAAATTTGCAACACAAGTATAATTCTGCAGAACATTCTATTTTGCTTTTAAACAAACTAGTTGCCAACATTTAAAAATCAGAAGAATTTACACAAAAATTCAAAATTCTAGGTGATCTTGAAAAATCAGATGATGAAGCACTATAAGATCTGCATTCCCGAAGAGCAACAATTGGCTGGAGCTGATTCAGAGACATTCTTTTACATAGGGCAGGTGTCCTCCTTGCTACTCCCTATAGTGCTAATTGCTTCTTTTCTTTTCTTTTCTTTTTTTTTTTTTTTTTTTTGTTTTGAGAGAGAGTGTCACTCTGTTGCCAGACTGGAGTTCTGTGGCGCAATCTTGGCTTACTGCAACCTTCGCCTCCCGTGTTCAAGCGATTCTCCTGCCTCAACCTCCCGAATAGTTGGGACTACAGGCGCATGCCACCACGCACACCTAATTTTTGTATTTTTAGCAGAGATGGGGTTTCACCATGTTGGCCAAGATGGTCTTGGTCTCCTGACCTCGTGATCTGCCTGCCTCAGCCTCCCAAAGTGCTGGGATTACAGGCGTGAGCCACCTTGCCTAGCCACTTCATTCTTTCATTTCCTGCTTGATCCTTATCAGCATCAAAGTTTATAATGCCTCCCCAAGACAAAGAAGAGACTACATGTATAATTTATTCATCCAAAGAATTCAAAATACAATTCAAAATCAGCAATGACCACATTTAAAAACAAAAATGAGCTGACTAATGTTTTAGTCCTCTAGTAAATGTACCTTCTGCAGGAGGAATAATAAAATCAATTTCCTTTGTATTTTCCATTTTCACAGATTACTTCTATAATTCTCAAGAGAAACTCAAGAAGTAGATGTATGTCCCAATTCTGTTGCCACATTTTCACAGCCAGTAAAAGCTAAGGAAACCATGTTTAATGATTTTTCTCTTGTTAAATAGAAAAACGTAGGTAGGGCCTTACCACCATGGTAACTATTGGGTGCTATAGTCCCTAGGGCTTCTCCATTATGGGAACTCTGTGGGGCATCAGACATTAACTTCAATGTCATTTTTCTGCCAGACATGGTGCATGCGGGCCAGAGCACCCAAGCCTTAGCTGGGAAGCCTGTAATACTGTTTTCATTTCTATTTTCTAAGACAAATTGAGAGTTTGACCAAGTAATGTCACCAAAAAAAAAAAAAGTATTTATTTTTCTCTGGAATTTGGCAATTAATTTGCTGCATTTATAGTCATCATCAACAGTGAGACAAAAGAAGAAAAAAGCAGGAGTTGATTAGATGAGTACTACTGCTGAAGACATTGGAGACATAGAGAGTTTAATAAGCCCAACTTCTTTAATTCACAAATGGCAAAACTGAGGCCCAAGGAGATAGACACTTACTGCTCAAGACCACTCAGCTTTTTAAGACAGAACTCAAAAGTTCTATTTCATTTTTAGCCACAAGGAACTTGAGACAAACTTGGGTTGAATAAGTGCTGACCAGAACAAGGCACATATATGAGAAATAAGGAAAAGCTGAAAACTTGGGCCCCCAGTGCAGTAGGGCCCAGATCTGTATATGAAGTCCCTCCAGAGACCTGAGCAATAGGAGTTTGAAGACCTTTGCTCATTCATCTAATGCTCCCCATACTGTCCTTTCTCTTTCTCTTCCAACATATGTCATGTTCCTCCCTAGAATAGTCATTGTTTGGTGAATACCTAGCATCCTCTTTTTTTTGCTTTAGGAAAAACGCAGTCTTTTTTTTTTGTGAATTTCTTTCCCTCATGGTAGGGAAACACAATGAGGCTGATAATCAGGTTCTTCTACTCTCTCTTGAGAGCGGTATGGGCATATGACCTAGGCTAGGCCAACTGAACTCTTACTCTCCCACCACCACCACCCCAGACAATCAGTCTTGGGTAGAATGATGCAAAGATGGGAAAACACAGGTTGGGGTTCATGCATATCAACAGTGAAGCAGTCCTGGTATGACCATAGCTCTTGTTACTCCATAGCTACTCCACACGTGCCCTGTGTCCTTTCCTTTTCTGAGCCTGGTTGTTCTATCTATCTATCTATCTATCTATCTATCTATCTATCTATCTATCTACCTACCTACCTACCTACCTATCTACCTACCTACCTACCTAGCTATCTATCATCTGTCTGTCTATCTATCTACCTCCCTACCTACCTATCTATTTAGAAACAGGGTTTCACTGTCACCCAGGCTGAAGTGCAGTGGCATGATCACAGATCACTGCAGCCTCAATCTCCCGGGCTCATGCAATCCTCCCCTTCAGCCTCCCAGGTAGCTGGGACTATGCCTGGCTAAATTTCGTATTTTTTGTAGAGGCGACGTTTCACCATGATGCCCAGGCTGGTCTTGGACTCCTGAAATTGAGTGATCCTGCTCACCTCAGTCTCCCAAATGCTGGGATTACAGCCATGAGCTACCACACCCAGCCAACCCTTCCCTTTTATGTTGCAGACTGTTTTATATCCTTCTAATGAATTTCTTGTCCCTTAAGGCTTGGCCATAATGAGCTTCCTATATCCAAACAATCTACACCAATAACTTGTGTTAGATGTTTGTCTGCCTGCACAGAGTTTTTGTTTCTTCATGGTGGCTGTTCTCTGGTACCTTTAGCTTGTCCATGGTTCATCATGGCTTTCCAAGCCTCAAATATAGCCATGAGTATTAAACCTTAGTGTAGGTAACAGGGAGCATGTGTCAACCATGAGTAAGAAATCTGGACCTGGAGCCTTAGAATCTGCACTTTGATAAGAATTTCAGTTGATTCTGGTGCAGGTGATCCCTAAAATATGCTGCTTTATATCATGCACTCAGCATTTGCTCCCACCCTGCTGACTGCCTTTTTGTCTCCCTATTTCCCAGTTCATATTCCTGCAAGAGGAAGTTGGCTGGCCCCAGCCTTCTTCACAATTCCAGCCCAACCAGCCCAAGGAATAGGTCGGGTGCCCACAAGAGGTCCAAATGGTCATAAGATGGGCCATAGTCACATGGACCACATCAAGTTGCCCCATATAGGGTCTGTGATATGATCTTACTCACAAAAGGCTAAGTGGTAGGCAATGCATTTGATGCCACAAGATCTGTGAATAAGACAGCAGATCCCTGCTATCTTTCCAATCATTCTTCCTCCTACCACCCACCATTCAGAAGATCTCTCCAATTTGATTCACTCTTTAAAAATAAGATCCGAGAGCTAATAAAATTTGTTTAAATAAACAATTCTCCTATCTAGGAGGTAGAGACTTCTAATGAATAATTGGTAAGCTGATTATTAACCACCCATATTCTCTTATTAATCACTTTAATTACTACCTCCTGAATCTTCTATGCAGCAAAACTCAAAACCTCTGCCTCTTTGAAGAATGATAGGCTTTCGTGTGGAGCCCCAAATTTCTTTATAGAAACATTAGCTCTTAGAGTACAAGAGTAGGTCTCCTTTTTAAAACACCATACAACCAAAAAAGTCCAAGCCTATAAAGATTATAAATGAGAAAAAAATCATTTTTTGAAATTTATTTTTAAAAAATCTATCATATCAGGTTACTTAAACTTTCTCTACATGGGTAAGTTCATTTACTTGTTTCTTCCTGGAATCAATATATTTGAAAGGCTTGCTACAGGCAGGCACTTGGCTAGGTACTTGGCTAGACATGCTCTTTGCTCTCCAAGAACTCACAGTCTAGGGGTGAAGATACATATAGAAAAAGAGCAAACAATAATACATCATTTGAATTGATGTACAAATATATGAATACAGTGTTATGAGCATGGAGAGAAGGAAAAAGTCACTTTGTGAAAGCCATTTGAACTACTTGCTGAAAAGATCAGCAAGGTAATAAGCTGACAAGAGTGGAAGTCAATTAAGGTAGATCCAATTGTCAGAGCAAAGTCATAGAACTGAAGGGTGTGGACATTAGAATAATCAAGGGGAAGGATGAGTTCAGAAACTGTTACTACAAAATATTTTAAGCCGAAGAAATTTGGGAAAAAAGAAAAACAGGAAGGTCACTCTGACCTTCTCCTACCCTTCTCATTGAAGAGATGCCTTTTCTCTACTTCCAAGAAAGAAACATCTCTTTCATCTGAAGATAGAAACACAGAGAAGAATCTAAACAAATAGGTCTTGCTAAGTCTTCCCCCTCCCCCAGTTTATTACTATTTGATCATATAGTTTTTTTACTAATCATACTACTCTACAACTATTCACTTCTTTGTCAAAAACCTAAGCATTAAAAAATACACAGATTTATCTGCTTTTTTGGGTCTCTATTCCCTTATGAAGATTCTCATGTTACATCATATCTGTATTGGATAAATGTGTGTGCTTTTCTCCTGTTACTCTGTCTTTTGTTATAACAGGAGCCTAGTGATGGGTGAATAAAAGATATTTCTCCTCCTATACAGGAACATGAGAATACTGGACAGCAGGATAGAAGTTGGTAAGATGGCCTTGAAGGACCAATACATTTCAGAAATGAAGAACCACTGAAAGTTTGTGAGCCACTTACTACTTTCAAGAAATAACTTTGAGAGGGGATTAGAGGATGGTTTGAGAAAGGAGAAGCTGGGGACAAAGTGGCCATACAGGAAACTGCCTTAAGATCAGAAGAGAGATTTGTAGAAGCTGGGATAGACAGAAGGGAATTAATTTCAGAGATATTTCAGAGGCAAAAAGACTGAATTTGGTTGCAGAATCTCATAGTGGTGAATAGAGCTTTGGAGTCGGATGAACCCGAATATAAATTATGGCTCTGCCATTCACTAATTGTGTAACATTGCACATGTTACCTCATCTCTCTGAGTTTCATATTTGTCATCTTTAAAATGGAAGTAATGTTATCAAGAGAGGATTAAATAAGCTAATGGTGTGAAATACTTAGTATGAATTAAGGATCAGCATAAAGTGAATGCTCAACAAATGTTAGCTAGTAATTTTTACTATCATTGTTATTACTGGTATTATAATGAATAATTGATGGACAGAAGGGAATAGGAAATAACTCTCTAGCTTAGAAGTCTGGTAAATGATTATACCATTAAACAGAGATAGGCAATAACTATAATAACTAGCATCTACTGAGAGTTTACCACATGCCAGGCAGGGCTCTAAGGGGTTCACATACAAAATGTCCTTTACTCCTCAGAGGAATCCCAGGTATTATTATTATCCACAGTTTACAGAGGCAAAACTGAAGCATAGAGAGCTTAAGTAGCCTGGGTCACACAGCTAAGAGATAAGGAAACACAGGCACTTCCAGAGCCTGCGTCACCTCCACTCTACACAGAAGAAGGCAAGAGAAGTTCCAGGATGGGTTAAAGGGACCTTGGTAAGAGGAGAGAAGTTTGTATAGTTTGAGTTTAATGTGCTCAGAAACACTTAAATGGAGTAGTGTAGTAATAATGTTGGAAATGTAGGCATATTCTTAAGTCATTTTTCTTCTCAAATGGAAGACCAAGGAACAGAAAACCCAAGACAGCAAATCATAAAGACTGATCATCTAATGGAAGATTGATCAGAAATGCAGAAATGTCTCAAAAATTACTCCAGAGAGAAAATATGACTGGAATGATATGTTTGATTTCCATGCAACTTCTTCGGAAGCAATCCCTGTGTGAGGAGGGGAAAGTCTCTGTATTACTCCATTCTATTGACATTTCACCCCCAATGTAAACCATGAGATACACAAAGTCCTAGTGTGCTTCCTTAAGCAGCACTATTGCCATGAAATAAAAGGAACACTAGGAATTTTCCTGCTGGGGATGTCCATCAGGAGGTTTCAGATGGCAGAGAAAGGGAGCATGTGGCTACCCTACCAAGGGCTTCACTATGGGCTTTTGGGAAATCTGCAGCTGGCATGCCCAATGTGGTTCTAAACCACAGCACTCACTTGGCAGCCCCTTCTGAGGGAAAATCCAGATTCAGTGAACCTTCCTGCTGAGTGATTTTTGCCCCTGGGCATCCTCCTTCACAGAGCACTCACTGAAAGCTACAGGGAAGTTGAGTATCTCAGCTGCTAGTCCCAGAAGCTTGACTGGTAAATTCCTGCCCATCCTGAACTTGTCTTTACTCTTTAACCCCCAAGCATTTTGCTTCAATCTTCTACAGGAATATCCTTTTGTAACTACCTCTGGTATCTGAACTCTTTCCCTGTAGGGTGCATATCATCTGGATTATCTGCCCAGTCCATGACTTACTTACCCTTTCTGAGGCTGCACATGCACACACACACACCATGCATGTGTACACACATACACACACAGTCCTCTGCAAAGTTTGTACCAAATAAACCCATTCTCCAGTTCTGACTGGACTATGGATGTACATATGACCCAGGATCCATCAATCAGATTCTCTCATCTGGACATTTGAATTCTCTGAATGGTGTCAGCTGATAGGGGCTGGAAGCTATGGAAACACCATTTTGCAGAGTTCCTTTTGACATAGATAGATAGATAGATACAGAAAGCAGATTGCCAGGGAGCTCCACATCCTCATTCCAGTCCCTTATAAGACCTAACTGCACGTACTGCTTTTAAATTCTATCCTATACCCCTGTATTTTTTCAATGTTAAAAAATTCTATCCTATACCCCTGTATTTTTTCAATGTTAAAAAAATCTTTTTGTATTAAATTAGTTAGAATCAGTATCTATTACTTGCAACCTAAAGAGCCATCACTAAGACATGCAGTAAATAAATTCTACATAAATGTAAATATTGCTGGGAATGTCACTCTCTAAAAGCCTAAGATAAGGCAAAAGTAAGCATTTTCTCACTAAACAAATTTTCAGCCAAAATAACAATGATGATGATAAACTGAGTTGTTTACACCTTTTACGTTTCGAAGTATGCCTATGAGTTTGTGTTATTTAGTCAGGAAAGTTCGGACTGCATTAAAGATCCTGTCTGTAGATGATGAAACTGAAACACAGAAAAGCACTGTGATCTTTCCCAAGTGAGGCCTCTCTTCTTTTATCAACCTAGATCTTCTGTGTATTCATGTTTAGAATATGCAGTTTGAAGATTATTGTGTTATTTGTGATGGATAATTGAGATAGAAGGAACATTGATTTTGAAAAGCTAATCATCATTTGATCTTTTCTTTTTTGAAAGTAACATTGAAAGCTGAATTCCTCTGAATCTGCTTACTGTGAGAATAACATATATTCAAGTTCTCCTTTTGGGGAGTAGTTGTTAATGTTGTCAGAGAACAGAGCTATCTTTAATATGCAAGATTATTGACTACACAAAATTCAGAGTGTGAAAAATAAGCATTCTGTTCATAATATATTTGCAAAAGCACAAGACTGTATGTAGTGTATTTTCACTATTTTCTTTTTACTTTGATGATACATAGACATAATGCTGCTCCTCCTAACTCAATAATCCATTTTTAAGTGGTTTCTCTCTACCCACCAACTTCCCCTCCCTACTGCTCTGGGCTTTGGTAACACTTGATATTTTTATGCTTGCTTACTTCTGTCTCAATGCGTATGTTACATCAATATCTGTTTGGCCATACTAAGCTGTGAACTTATTAAAAGCAGGAACTCTGTCCTTTGTCTCTGTATTCTTTCTTAGCATCTCCTGCAACATCTAGTACCTAAGGAATTATTGACTGTTTGCTGAATGACCAAAAGTGAACATACTCCATCTACCCAAATAGACCATAATGATCTCTAACACGAAGAGCAGATCACCTTAGACTTTCTGGGTATCAATTCCTGTTTATTAAATAGGTACATGTTCTTTCATTCATGAAATGCATTTATGCTAAATGCTGTGGGGAGAAGAATAGAAACACAGCATCAGACATTACTCTTACTTCAACAAATGTTACAGAGAAGATACTTACACAAAACACGTTATGGCAGTCATCATCATTGTCATTATCATCTTCATCATTAGCCTACTTATTGATTATTTATTATATATCAGTCACTGCGTTAAGTTTGTTACATGGTTTTCATTTAATTATCACAAGCTCTTATAGGTCACATGCTATTACTATTCCCATTTTTATAGATTAAGAACTGAGGCTCACAGAGTTTTAAGTAATGTGCTCAAAGTCACGTAATTAACAAGTGGAAGAATGAAGTTTCAAACTCAAGTCTGCTCAGGTCTGGAGTTCATACCTATCCAGATGCCAGAGAGCAGTACCAACACTAAGTATACTAAGAGGTAAGTCAAGGGAGAGAGTAATGAGACAAGATCAAGAAATTCTTGACAGATCTCAGAGGATTTCAACTTGAGTATCTTTACCCAGACATAAGGCATATATGGTACAATTACAGCAACTCTATGTAGTTTTTCAGGAAAGTCATTAAGTGAAAACACAAAACTGTTTCTATAGTATCTGAAAGCTTGGTGATGAGCCAAACTTACTGCTGCAGGTTAAATGGGAAGGCTCCCAGGCATCATGGCAGAGAACGGGGCAGGCCTTGCTGGGATTTATTGTTCCCTGAGAAGAGCAGCAACCCCAGCACCACTAATCAGATTATACATCAGCAGAGTAATCACTGTTGACTGTTCCAGACACAGAAAGACAAACTAGTGGCTTGAAAGTATACAAAAGGAGAGGCCTGTAAGCTGCCTCATCTCGCAGAAGAGAGCTGTGAATCACCTCGGTAAAGGATTCATCATCATTAGGTGTCACCTGGGTCACAGCAGAGGTGTTAAGTTGTATACAGGATGGCTCGTAGCAAAGATACAAAAGGAAGAAGCCAAGAAAAACAGGGGTGTTAATAACATTTAAAAACTATTAGTGGGAGTGAAGTCTCTTTATGGGCATGTTACCTTAAACAATGTGGATTGGAGAGAGCCCTGAACCTGGAGTCTAGAAACCTGAAATTTAGTCCCAGTTCTGCCAATAACTACCCTGTAGGATTTTGCTGAAATGCTCTGAGCATTCATTTCCCCATCTTTCAAAAAATGGCATACTTCATTTATTGCATTTCACATTATTATGCTTCCCAAATATTACTTTTTTTTTTTTTTTTAATTGAAGGTTTGTGGTAACCCTGCATCCAGCAAGTCTACAGGCACCATTTTTCCAATAGTATTTACACACTTCATGTATCTGTGTCACATACGGATAATCTCAAAATACTTCAAGCTTTTTCTCTATTAATATATTTGTTATAGTGATTTGTGACCGTGATCTTTGATGTTACTATTATAATCATATTGGGGCCCATAGCAGAAGGCAAAGTGCATCCATGAATGTTGTGAACTGTTCTACCAACCAGCCATTCTTCCATCTCTCTCTTGGGGACTCACTATTCCCTGAGACATCATACTATTGAAATTAGGCCAATTAATAACCCTATAATGGGCTTTAAGTGTTCAAGTTTGAAAGAAAGAGTTGCATGTCTCTCACATTAAATCAAAAGCTGGAAATGATTAAGTCTGGTGAGGACAGCATGTAGAAAGCCAAAATAGGCCAAAAACTGGGCCTCTTGCACCAAACAGCCAAGATACAAATGCAAAAGAAAAGTTCTCGAAGAAAATTAAAATTAAAATTGCTCCTCCAGTGAACAAATGAATGGTAAGAAAACAAAAGTCTTACTTTTGATTCGGAGAAAGTTTGAGTGATCAAACCAGCTATAACATGCTCTTGAGCCAAAGCCTAACCCAGAGCAAGGCCCTAACTCTCTTCAATTCTTTGCAAGCTGAGAGAGGTGAGGGAGCTGCAAAAGAAAAGTAGGAAATTAGCAGAGGTTGGTTCATGAGGTTTAAGGGGAAAAAAGCCATCTCTATAACATAAAAATGCAAGGAGAAGTTACAGGAAGATGTTCAAAGGATCTAGCTGAGATCATTAATGAAGGTGACTGCACTAAACAGTGTATGAATTTTCACTGTATAAAAATCAGCTTTCTGTTGGAAGAAGATGCCATATAGGGCTTTCATAGCTAGAGAGGAAAAGTCAATGCCTAGCTTTAAAACTTCAAAGGGCAGGCTGACTCCCTTGTTAGGAGCTAAAGATGCTGGTAACTTTAAATTGAAGGCAATGGTCACTAACAATTTCAAAAATCCTACTGCCCTTCATCTAGAAAAAGAAAGCTTAAATGATAGCATATCTCTTTTCAGTATAGTTTGGTGAGTATTTTAAGCCCACTGTTGAGACCTACAGCCCAGAAAAAAAATATTCTTTCAAAATATTACGCCTCATTGACAATGTTACCTCAGAACTCTGATGGGGATATTCAAGGAGATGAATGTTGTGTTCACGCCTGCTGACACAACAGCTATTCAGCAGCCTACAGATCAATAAGTAATTTTGACTTTCAGTTTTCATAAGAAATATATTTGATAAGGCTATAGCTGCCATGGATAGTGATTCTTCTGATGGATCTTGGCAAAGTAAATTAAAAACCTTCTGGAAATAATTCACCATGCTAGATGTCATTAGGAACATTTGTGGCCAGGAGCAGTGGCTCATGTCTGTAATCCCAGATCTTTGGGAGGCCAAGGCAGGTGGATCTCTTGAGCCTAGGAATTTGAGACTAGCCTGGGCAATATAGGGAGATTCCATCTCTACAAAAAGTTTTTTTTTTTTTTAAAAAAAAAAAGGTCAGGTGTGGTGGTGCATACCTGTGGACCTAGCTAATTGTGAGGATCATTTGGGCCCAGTTGAGGCTGCAGTGAGCCATGAGCATGACAGTGTACTCCAGCCAAGGGCAACAGAGCAAGACTCTGTCTCAAACAACAACAATAATAATAATAACAAGATTCATGGGAGGAAGTAAAAATGGCAACATTAACGAAGTTTGGAAGAAGTTGATTTCATGCTCATGAATAACTTTGAGGGGTTCAAGACTTCAGAGGAAGAAGTAACTGCAGATATGGTAGAAACAGCAAGAGAATTTGAATAAGTGGAGCCTCAAGATGTGCCTGAATTGCTGCAGTCTCATGATAAACTTTCAATGAATGAGCAGTTGCTTCTTATGGATAAATAAAGTGGTTTCTTGACCTGGAATCTACTCCTGGTGAAGATGCTGTGAAAATTTGTTGAAATGACAACAAAGGTTTTAGAATATTCTATAAACTTTGTTGATAAAGCAGCAGCAGGATTCAAGAGGATCAACTCCAATTTTGAAAGAAGTTTTACTGTGCGTAAAACCCTATCAAACAGCATGGCATGCTATGGAGAAATCGTTTGTGAAAGGAAGAATCTACCAAGGAGGCAAACTTCATTGTTGCCTGAAAACCTTTATGCACTATCTCAACATCTGTGGGAAACAACATTCACTCAATAGTTAATTCAGAATACCAACTACCACTAAAACAATTCTAATTTTGAGAATAATCTTTTTTAAACATTTTTTAAAGCAGTGGTATCATCAAGAGATACCAAGCATTTATGGAGATTCCCATGGGCCATGCTGTGTGCCAAGCACTATCTAAGCAAACATGCGTGACCATCATCCGTTTAGAGGGTTGATGTAAACTTATTCTCACTTTAAAGGTACAAAACTGAAAACAAGAGGGGATTTGCCCCAAGTCACACATGTATTCAGCTTCAGGACTGGCTTTTGAGCCAAGGTGTGGCTAACTTCAGAGCTCTTAAATTCTGTATAGCGGCTGTGCCCTTGAAGTTCTTGCAGTTCTGCTATTTAGTCACCAGACAAATAAGGATGATTTACTGTGAAACTCCCCCAATCCAGCTTTTTCAGCTAGAACATAGAAACAAAAAATGACAATAAAATCTGTCTTTCTTACTATAAAGGACAAGATATTAAGATCTAAATTAAATCAAACTACACCATGCCTATGAAAATGGAGGTAAGCCAATTTCCATTTTCACGCCTCGGTTTTCTAATCTATCAACTGGTTAAAACTGCCTTATTTTAGAGAGGTGTGGTGTGGAATAACTTTTTTAATATGAAATTCTTTGGAAAGTAATGAAAACCTTTATGATGTTATAATTATGTTAATTACTTTCATTATCATTTAAACATAAGATATCATGTAGTAGTTTAAGAAGAAAAACAATACCTTTTCTCCATATATTTTATTTTTAAGTTATCTTCCTTCAAACTGCATCTTATACAATTAGGTTTTTTAGAAGCCTGAAAAATTACTTGTTACAAGAGGGAACATTTGCATCCAAAGGAAATTCTGTCGTTACTTAATCATTCCAACCACCTATCTTTGAGGATTAAATTTGGAGGAGACAACACTATCCAGGGAAGTTGTCAAGAACGTTTTCAGTCAGCATCATTTTGGCTCTGAGGGTGGTAGGACCAGCAATGCCTCATCCACGAAGCAGTAGCACAGATGGGAAGCATGAAGATCTGGCTGCACGAAAAGTGAAATCACTCTAGCGTACAAAATGCGTTACAGTTTTATAAATATATTTTGCTGTTTTATATATGTAATTAAATACAGGCCACATCCACAAGTTTCAACTTTGAAATTTACAAGGAATAGGACACTTGACGCTTAGAATGAAAAGTTCATAGGTTTTGGCTAAAAGCCAGGTAATTTTTCTGTGGCATGGCAAGGGGGCAATTACTAAATTCAGTCTGTCTAGCCTCCAGTCCAAATACTTTTGTTATTGAAAGCGTGCAGATGTGATGCCTGATCACAGCTATTTCCTCTTGAGTATTGACTGAATTTCGCTCTGTGGTATGAAATGCAAATCTTCACAATGTTAACCTTACTCATAGAAATTCAGACTCAGTTTTGTTAGTGGACGCTAACAAACAAAGCCAAGTGAAACTAGCTAGAAGTAGCAAAGACTAACAAGTTTGGTTTAAATAATGAAATAAAGCTCAATATTGAATTTGTTTTTTGCCTCCCCAAATGTAACTGTACAATTTTATATATATTCACAGGAAAAGTTTATTCTACTGGATATGAAAATGGTACCAACAATGTTATATGGGTTAACAAAATCTGAGTTCTAGGCAACCGTGTGACAGACACCATTGGTTGGCAATCTAACAGTCATTTCTCCCTTT
Organism: Rhinopithecus roxellana; assembly: GCF_007565055.1. Classification (NCBI taxonomy): domain Eukaryota; kingdom Metazoa; phylum Chordata; class Mammalia; order Primates; family Cercopithecidae; genus Rhinopithecus; species Rhinopithecus roxellana. Next base: position 35,555,635 of record NC_044551.1, read on the forward strand.
CTTCCTTGCTAAGAGGATCCCAATTACTCCAACCTCCTTTGGGTGACCACATCCTTCAGGGAGGCTGGGTTATTCCAAAAAGTCTTGAGTATTCTTACCAAGGTGGTTTTATTCTCCTAGGCTAATAAATTGCTCTAGGCTTAGACTCATGACCCAATTTTTGCCAATAAGATATTAAGTACAGTCTGTTTGGGGACTTGTAGAAACGTCTTCCCATTCTAAATAAAGGAAAAGAAAACTGGATGCCCCCATTTTCTAATTGGTCACCACTGTCTGGGCTGCTGCTTTGAACTGTTTTCAACTTGGTAGCTCACATAAGAGGACAAGCCAACATGCTAAGAAGGGTAGAGAGGAATAATTGAAAGAGAGTTAAGCCTAAGAGCTAAGTCTATGATTCAAGTCACTGAACTGTTGGATTAACTAACTTTGGAAGCTATCTCTAAACTTATTATAGGATGAGATAATAAATGTTCTTGCAGGTTATGCCACTTTTTGTGTTGTTGTTTTTCTGTAACTTGCTGTCAAAAGCATCCTGTTATATGCTTCCACCCTCAAATTTAAAATTCCACTTCTGCCATAAGCCCACTGCTGATAAATAATGCAGTCACCCATACTAATGGCTCCCTCCCTCTGTGTTATATGATTGGAAGGAAAATTGGGTGTAGGAGATATAGTTCTTTCAGCAATTTTACCTTATCTGCTAAACAAAAAGTGGTGCTGACTTTATTGAGCTTTCAGGAAAGACAAATGGTATTAGACAGAGTTTGACCTTAACACATAAGTTCTGCATACTGACCCTTTCCTATAGTCATAACACATATTATCATATTCAAGGTTCGGAAAGGTTTGCAGCAATAAGATTTAACTTTATTGTACTTATCAGGGTTTGTTTCCCAAACATATTTAGACAAAGAACTTTTTTTTTTTCACATAAAACTTTGATCAAGCAGAATAAATGCCCCTCAAAACACATTTTGAGAAGCATTACTTTACAATAAGAATTTTTACTTAAGTACATTGGGACAAAACGTATTGAAGAAACTTCACCATTTAAGCTTGACTGCTTGTAGAAAAATGTTTTAAAATGAGAACAGTTACCAACTGTTGAATGCTTACTTGGAACTGGGCACTGTCATAACCTCTTCAACTTACCAAGTGCAGATACTGTTAGGAACCTCATTCAACATGTGAGGAAAATGATGCACATGGAGAAAGGCCCTATTACTCCAGATATAAACTGCTCACATTGTCCATATTTGCAAGAAGGAAGAGCTTTATCTTAAACTTCAAACTAACATCCAAATCCTATTGCTAGACATGTATTCTTCACACTGATTTAAGTTGGCCATGAGTAACTTGGCAAACCCTATCAGATGACTATGCATGGGAATTCAGTCTCAACTGTCATCTTAAAACCTGGGCTTCAGGATGTGGCCATTTCGGTATGATTTGGAGACATTTCTAATTAAAGACACAGTTGGACTGAATTTAATCCTAGCACAAACAGCTACCACCCTCCTCTTGTAGCATTTGCATTTTTAGAAATCCTCTGGGTTTTAATTTTTTTAAGGCCCATAAGACTTCAGTAGCTCTTTCACATATAAAAGATAGCATGATGTTTAAAATGTTTCTCAGCATGTCAGTACAACCATAAGTTCCCTGAAGATAGGGAATGTATTCCAAAATGCTGAGTACATAGTGGGCATAAAAATGACACTGGGGCCTATCATGGGGAGGGGGGAGGAGGGAGGGATTGCATTGGGGAGTTATACATGATATAAATGATGAATTGATGGGTGCTGATGAGTTGATGGGTGCAGCACACCAACATGGCATAAGTATACATATGTAACAAACCTGCACGTTATGCACATGTACCCTAGAACTTAAAGTATAATAAAAAAATTAAAAAAAAATGAGTATTTACCAGTTGGTTTCCACTGTGCTATATTCTTATCAGTCTTTCTAATTAGTATATTTTTTAACCTAATATTTTCACATGATTGTAATGTAGAAATACATCTTCTCATTGAAGCACAGTGAAGGTCATCAAATAAAGGCAGAATATCATTGTACCTCGAATGCTTTAAAATATTTTTCATAGTTTCTTATTTGTCACTTGGCTAACAATTAAGTGATGAAATGCCATTTTAATGCCCTAAGTAAACCTACATAGAGAAACACTATGATAGAGAGGGGTATTTGGGCATGGACCTAGATGATCACAAATAGGGAACATCAAGGAAGAAAGGCAGCTAAGCTTTAGATGAAGATACTATAACTCTTACAAATACAGAAATTTGCGTCTAAGGTCAAAAGGTTTGGCCTACGAAGTGCGTTATTTTGCAAATTAAATTCCAACATTCTCCTTCCCACAAAGTGTTGATTTGAGGCACTTTAGAAGGAAGATAAATTGCTTATCAATATAACACAACCACTTCCATTCATGTGGTGCTTTGCAATGTGTTTTACATTTATTTTTTATTTTTAAAAAGTGTCCTTACGTTCCAAAATGGAAAGATATACAGATATTCTTGTACTGACGTTATTTCAAATATAGGTGGAGATAAAGAAGGCTCTTACCTACGTAAGCCTCAGAACAACTTTGAAAATTAAGCTGAAGGCTAAGGGTGCAGTGGAGATGAACAGACCCAATTTGCACAGGGTGTTAGGTATGTCTTCAATTTTTATTTGCTCAGCAATCCTCGCAATATTACAATGATATGCACTATTATAAAGCTACAATTCTACAACTCTAGCAGGTCCTCCAAAAGGTGTCATCATTACATCTGCACAACAGAAGTACTGGTCACAGTAGTGATTATCAGGAGATTTCACTCGCTCCTCAAAAGACTGTGGCAGAACTGTCACAGGAATGCCAGATGCTTTTGCCTCTGACCCAGGCAGTTGTTATTAAGGCTATAAAGAGGGGGTAAAAATACCATAACAACTCAAAAAAAAAAAGTGGAGCCATCTTGAAAATGTGAATTCTATTTAAAAACAACAAACTGAAATGCGTTTAAATTGTCACAGCTTCGTGCAAGGCCGACGAAGGCCTAGAGAAACATCACAAGTTTTACATGAGTCCTTAACAGCAAATGTGCCAGGTTGCTGAGTTCGACATTAAGTTCCCCGAGTAAAATGCTCTGCAAAGTACTCATTTATATCATCTTCATTTATGCTGTTATAAAAATATTTGTTGAGATATAACTGACATATGTGAAACTGCATATATTTAACAGGTATAGTTTTAGAAGTTTTAACCTATGGAATTAATTCTTCCTATGGAATTAATTAATTCTACAAAGAGGATGATGAACATATTCAACAGACCCAAGAGTTTACTTGTATTTCTCCATAATCTGTCTTTCCTATCCCTCTCTAATCACCTCCTTCTAACCTAGGCAATCACTGACATGACATGTTACTATGGGTTAGCTTGCACTTTCTGAGATTCTATATAAATGGACTTATACGATATGTATTTATTTTTTGTCTAGTTTCTTTCACTCAGCATCATTTTGAAATTCCTCCATGCTATTGCTTGCATCAGTAGTTTGCTTTAGTGCCAAGCAGTTTTCCATTGTGTGACTATATCACAATTTGTTTATCCATTCATCTGTTGCCAGCCATTTTTGTTTGTTTCCAGTTTCGGCTATTACAAATAAAGCTGCAGTGAATATTCATCTATAGTTCTTTTATGTGGACATATGCTTTCTTTATTCCTGGCTAAATACCTAGGAGACCAACAGTTGGATAATAAGTGATTTTAAGTTTAACTTCTTTGAAAACTGTTAAACTGTTTTCCAAAGCAGCGGTAGCATTTTGTATTGTCACTAGTAGGGAGTGAAACTTCCATTTGCTCCACATACTCACCAATTCCTGGTATTTTCAGTTTCTTTATTTAACTTTGGCCTTTCTAGGGATATGTGATGGTATCTCCTTGTGGTTTAAAGGTGCATCTCCCCCAATGACTAATGAAGTTGAGCATCTTTCCTCATTTTCCATTCATGTGCATGTTCCTAGGTGAAATGTCTGTAAAAATCTTTGCCCCATTTTCATCGGGTTGCTTCTCTCTTTGAGTTACAAAAGTTGTTTTCTTTTTTAATACAGCCTGGAGAAAAGTTATTTGTTTGTATATGCTTTGCAAATGGTTTCTCCTTTTCTGTGCACTGACTTCATTTTTTTAACCAAGGCTTCTAGAAGAGCAAAAATGTCTTTTTCTTTTTTACTTTTGTGTTCTTTTTGTCATATTTTAAAGTCTTTGACAAAGTCAAAATTACTAAGATATTTCTCCTATTTTTTCTTCAAAAAGTTTCTAGAAATCCATTAGTTTCTGTTGTTGCTGCTGTTATGTTTAATATATGTCTGTACTCCTACGATGGTAAGTTGTAAAAAATGCTCTTTCCTTTCTTTCACATCACCTGAAAACTTGTTCTCTGTAATAGAGTTAGGCCAGAAGGTGATGTTCATTTTTTTAAATAAGATGAGGAATTCTCTCATCCTCTTCTTTTGAAAAACTTACACAGAAAAAGAAGGGGGGGGAAAGTGCAACATTGTATAAAACATGTATGGTCATAAAAATTGCTGCTCAATTCTAAGAAGCCCCCTGTTGGTATGAGCAATGGTGTAAATGTTCAAAGAAGTCTATGGGATAGTGAACTGTTTCCCTGTAGTGTGTCAGGGCTATATAAAAATTGATTCTGGCTGAAAAGAAGGAAGATTTTAAAGATTAAAAATAGATGTCATATTAAATCTTCTGAGATGGTATTTAAAACTGAAGACTAAATAATTTAAAATTTTGGATAAGTTGTTTCCTGCTTTCCTTCTAGAAGTACTTTTCCCCTGGTGCGTCATAAAATTATAACTGCAGAAGTGGTATGCTTTTTTAAATTTTTGAGAGATATCCTCTTACTGAAATATAAAAATTATGTATGTGTTCTTTGGGTAATGACTTTTCTTTTTAAAAAAATAATAGATTTAGCAATCACAAGGGCAGTTTGGTTATGTGGACACACTATGAAGTTGGGAAGTCTAGGTTTTGAGTGCAGCCATCACCTGAATAGTGTGCATTGCATCCATTAAGTATTATAATTTCTCATTCCTCCCACACCACCCCGGAACCCTTCCAAGTCTACATGTCTATTATTCCACTTTCTGTGTCGATTATTACACTTTCTGTGTCCATGTGTACACATTATTTATCTGCCATTTATAAGTGAGAACATGCAGTATTTGGACTTTCTGTTTCTGAGTTACTTCACCGAAGATAATGAGTTATTTCACTTAAGACAATGCAGTATTTAGACTTTCTGTTCCTGAGTTATTCCACTTAAAATAGTTCCATTCAAGTTGCTGCATGTTAGTTTTTTAACTTTTTTTAAAGGTATACTTTAAAAGAAGAATACGCTTACTGAAATAAAAAATTATGTGTGTGTTCTTTTGGTAATGACTTCTCAACGACAAATGTGGTAGATGATCTAAATATTGGAGATGAATTTCAATGAAATTCAACAAAAATGTTACTGGTTTCCTATTACATGCATAATGAAATAATATACAAGGTACCAATTATGGCTATGGGGAGACAGAAAACTGAATAGCAAATGGATTCTGCCCTTAAACGTTAACTTTTTACAGGTGTTCCAGTGGTCAAAAAGATATTTAACAACATGCAAACTATATCTAAGGTAGAGATTAGGAAATGGAGAGATGATTTGCACTTGAAGGAAACAAAATAAAGCTTTTATATCAAGAAGCAGTAGACAGTTAGGATTAACAGAGCATGGCTAGTGTAGAGATTATCTCAAAAGTAACCAAGAAGATCTTGGACATGAAGTGTTATGGAAAGACAGAGACCAAATAAGGAATTCTTGAACAGACGCAAGGTATCAGTGATAAAGAAGCATGGCATACTCACGCATGAGCCATTGTGCTAGAGCCTGGGTCAATAAGCATGGAGGAATACAGTAAAAACTGCCCTTAGATTATCCAAACAGTAGTAGAATTGCTCAGGAAAAGGAATAAAACAAAGATATTTACAGAAACATGAGGAAAGATAGAAAAAGAAGAGCAAGTAAAACTCAGAGTAAGGAGCGGAAAGGAAATAATAAGAAAATAAAATTTTAAAGGTAGGAAAGCAGTAAAGCAAACAAAAACCTAAAGGAAAAAGATAAAACCAAAACATAGTTTGTTAAGAAAATAAATAAAATTTTAAAAATCTCCACCAAGATTGATCAGGGAAAAAAGAAGTTACAACTGACCAATACCATGAATGGAAGAACTGACATCACAACAGATTCTACAGATACTAAGTTATAAACAACTTTATGTCAATAAAATTGGCAACATAGAGAAAATGGACAATTTCCCTGAAAGATACAAATTATCAAGGCTTATTTAAAAAGAAATAGATAACATAAATAGCTAAATATCTATCAAAGAAATTAAAATTTTAGTTAAAAGCCTTCCCAGAAAGAAAACTCTAGGCCAAGATGTTTGCATTGGTGAAATCCACCAAACATTGAAGGAAGAAAAAAATGCCAAGTCTAATAAATGATTTCAGAAAATTGAAGAGGAGTCCACTAGTTCCCAACTCATTGTATAAAGCCAGCATTACTCTAATACCAGAATCTGGCAACAGTATTACAAGAAAATAAAACTACAGACCTAATTAATTAAACATATATTTTTGGATAGTACATCAAGATCAAATGTTACTTATCCCAGGAACACAGAATTGGTTTAATATTAAAAAATCAACTGATATAACTTACAAATTTATTATTATTAACTAATTTGTTTTTAAAAGTGTCATCATGTCAACAGAAGAAGAAAAATAGAGCTTGATGTTTCATTTCCAAAAATACTCTAGCTAACTAAAAATAGAAGGAAACTTTACAAACATGATAAAAGGTATATACAAAAAACATATGGATAGAATTATATCTATTGGTAAAAAAACTGAATGCTGTCTCCCAAAGATCAAAACAAAGCAAACATGTTCATTCTTATGATTTCTATTCAACATTGTCATGAAGGTTCTAGCAAGTCCAAAAAGGCAAGTAATAATAATAGTAATAATTAAAAGCATGCACATTAAGAAAAAGAAGAAACAACACCATTTTCATATGCAGACGACTTAATCACCTGTTCAGAAAACTCTATGGAATCTGCAAGAACTAATAAGTGATTATCACAATACTGGGGTGGTCGGGGGCGAGAAAGATAAAGACATTATATATGGCCATGAGAAAGTTTTGGAATTGATGGATGTTTATTATCTTGACTGTGGTGATGGCTTCATGAATGTGTGTGTGTATGTGTGTGTATATGTATATATGTGTGTGTATATACACATAGAATTATGTATTTTGGGGGTGGGCGGAGCAAGATGGCCGAATAGGAACACCTCCAGTCTCCAGCTCCCAGCACAAACGACAGAGAAGACAGGTGATATCTGCATTTTCAACTGAGGTACCGGGTTCATCTTACTAGGGAGTGCCAGACAATTGGTACTGGTCAGCTGCTGCAGCCCAACCAGCAAGAGCTGAAGCAAGGCAAGGCATGGCCTCACCTGGGAAGCCAAGGGGGAAGGGAATCCCTTTTCCTAGCCAGGGGAACTGAGATACACAACATCTGGAAAATTGGGAAACTCCCACCCCAATACTGTGGTTTACCAAGGGTCGTAGCAAATGGCACACGAGAAGATTATATCCTACACCTGGCCAGGAGGGTACCACACCCACGGAGTCTCCCTCATTGCTAGTACGGCAGTTCTGTGATGTAACTGCAAGGCAGCAGCAAGAATGGGGGAGGGGCGCCCACCATTGCTGAGGCTTAAGTAGGTAAACAAAGCCTCTGGGAAGCTCGAACTGGGTGGAGCCCACAGCAGCTCAAGGAAGCCTGCCTGTCTCTGTAGACTCCACTCTAGGGACAGGGCACAGCTAAACAAAAAGCAGCAGAAACCCCTGCAGATGCAAACGACCCTGTCTGACAGCTTTGAAGCGAGCAGTGGATCTCCCAGCACGGAGGTTGAGATCTGAGAATGGACAGACTGCCTGCTCAAGTGGGTCCCTGACCCCTGAGTAGCCTAACTGGAAGACATCCCCTACTAGGTGCAGACCGACAACCCACACCTCACATGGCGGGGTACACCCCTGATACGAAGCTTCCAAAGCAAAAATGAGACAGGTACACTCCCTGTTCAGCAATATTCTATCTTCTGCAGCCTCTGCTGCTGATACCCAGGCAAACAGGGTCTGGAGTGGACCTCAAGCAATCTCCAACAGACCTACAACTGAGGGTCCTGACTGTTAGAAGGAAAACTAACAAACAGGAAGGACACCCACACCAAAACCCCATCAGTACATCACCATCATCAAAGACCAAAGGCAGATAAAACTACAAAGATGGGGGAAAAGCATGGCAGAAAAGCTGGAAATTCAAAAAATAAGAGCGCATCTCCCTCTCCAAAGCAATGCAGCTCATCACCAGCAATGGATCAAAGCTGGATGGAGAATGACTTTGACAAGTTGAAAGAAGAAGGCTTCAGTCCATCAAACTTCTCAGAGCTAAAGGAGGAATTACGTACCCAGCGCAAAGAAACTGAAAATCTTGAAAAAAAGAATGGAAGAATGTATAACTAGAATAATCAATGCAGAGAAGGCCATAAACGAACTGACAGAGATAAAAACCATGACACGAGAAATACGTGACAAATGCACAAGCTTCACTAACTGACTCGATCAACCGGAAGACAGAATATCAGCGATTGAGGATCAAATGAATGAAATGAAGCGAGAAGAGAAGTCTGAAGAAAAAAGTGGAAAAAGAAATAAACAAAGCCTTCAAGAAGTATGGGATTTTGTGAAAAGACCAAATCTACATCTGATTGGCGTGCCTGAAAGAACGGGGAGAATGGAACCAAGTTGGAAAGCACTCTTCAGGATATCATCCAGGAGAACTTCCCCAACCTAGTAAGGCAGGCCAACATTCAAATTCAGGAAATACAGAGAACGCCACAAAGATACTCCTCGAGAAGAACAACCCCTTGTTGTTCATGAAAATGGCATGAACCCGGGAGGTGGAGCTTGCAGTGAGCTGAGATCTGGCCACTGCACTCCAGCCTGGGTGACAGAGCGAGACTCCGTCTCAAAAAAAAAAAAAAAAAAAAAAAAAAAAAAGAAAGAAAATGTGGCACATATACACCATGGAATACTATGCAGCCATAAAAACGGATGAGTTTGTGTCCTTTGTAGGGACGTGGATGCAGCTAGAGACCATCATTGTCAGCAAACTATCGCAAGAACAGAAAACCAAACACCGCATGTTCTCACTCATAGGTGGGAACTGAACAATGAGATCACTTGGACTCGGGAAGGGGAACATCACACATTGGGGCCTATTATGGGAGGGGGGAGCAGGGAGGGATTGCACTGGTAGTTATACCTGATGTAAATGACGAGTTGATGGGTGCTGACGAGTTGATGGGTGCAGCACACCAACATGGTACAGTATGCATATGTAACAAACCTGCATGTTGTGCACATGTATAAAATATATATATAAAAGAATTATGTATTTTGTATATATATGTGTGTACATACATATACATATACACATAAAACTATGTAATATGTATATACACACACACATACACACACATAAAATTATGTACTTTATGTACACTTTGTTGTATGTGAATTATGTGTCATTAAAGCCTTTTAAAGAACTACTATCCTAAAAGAAGGTATCAAATGGCTAATATTTCCAATTCATATCTTAGTACCAAGTGTAAACATTAAACCCACACATAGTCTTTCTTTTCTATAGTATCCATGCAGCCATGTGAAACAGTTGTGGCTAACGTGATGTTTGCTTTCCTAATAAAAATGAAATATATCATCACAGAATAGCCCTTCCCTCTGGTCCTTTCTTTCACTTTGAAATTAAACACGATATATGGGAGTATAGCAGCCAAGTACCCACAAACAAAAGTTAAAAAACATTTTTAGAAAGTTTTATTCAGAGAATGACTTTTTAAAAATTGAAGAGTCACTGGCCCTAACAAGCAAACCAATGCCAGACACTGCCTACCACCGTAGACGATGTTTCTAACATGACCAAAATAAAGCTCAATTGCTTATATAGGTTTGTCAGGTTTCTTTTATTTGCAGCTAAATGAATTCTTGCACACACTTCCCGTATTTCTAAAGAGGACATAACTCTATTCTAACCTTCTTGACTTACTATTGCATTCATAACCTCCTCCCCATCTCTAGTAGAATCTTACTCCCCTGATTCTGAACTTTCCTTGCCCTTTTCTCAAAAAGTCTTAAACGTCAAAGTCTTTTCTGGAAAATGTTGGTATTCTTTCACCAAACCATAAAAGCTTAAAAGTAACTTACTAGCTAATAACTACATGAAATATGCTTAACAACATTACCCACCAGGGAAATACAAAGGAGACCACAGTGGGATACCACCTCACATCCTCTAACAATGGCTATAATCGAAGATAGGTAGATTCTTTTTGATGTAGAAAATGTGACCCTCAGCCAGGCGCGGTGGCTCACGCTTGTAATCCCAGCATTTTGCGAGGCCAGGGTGAGCGGATCACCTGAGGTCAGGAGTTTGAGACCAGCCTGGGTAACATGGTGAAACCTCCTCTCTACTAAAAATACAAAAATTAGCCGGGCATGGTGGCACACACCTGTAGTCCCAGCTGCTCGGGAGGCTGAGGTAAGTGTATCATTTGAACCCAGGAGGCGGAGTTTGCAGTGAGCTGAGATCGTGTCACTGAGCTCCAGCCTGGGCGACTGACCAAGACTCTGTCTAAAAAAAAAAAAAGAAAATGGGACCCTCATACACTGCTTGTGGGAATGCGAAGTGGTGCAGGTCCTTTGGCAGACAGCCTGACAGCCCCTTAAAATATCAAATAGGGTTTCCATATGACCCAGCAATTGCACTCCTACACAGACACTCAAGTGAAAATATATGTCCACACAAAAACTTGTACACAAATATTCATGCCAGCATTACTCATAAAAGCCCCAAATAAAAACAACCCAAATGTCAATCAGCTGATGAATGGATAAATAAATGCAGTATATTTATATAATGGAATATTATTAAGCTGTGAAAAAGAATTAAGTCCTGATACCTGTTAAAACATATGAACCATGACATTATGCTAACTGAAAGAAGTCCAAAAGACACCATAATGTATTATCCAACTTGTATGAAATTTTACAACAGGCATATTTGTAGAGATATACAGTAGAAGTGATTGCCAGGGGCTGGAAGGAGGAGGAAAATGGGGAGTGATTGCCAATGAATATGATTTTCTTTTAGGGGTAATAAAAGTGTTCTCAAATTGATTCTGGTGATGATGGTATGACTATCAATACGCTAAAAGTCATTAAACAGTATAATTTTTATTATGAAAAATAGCTTTATTTGTATAAATTTAAGGGGTACAAGTTACATGGACATATAGTGGTGACACGGACATATTACATAGTGGCAAAGTCTTGGCTTTTAGTGTAACCATTATCTAAATAGTATACATTGTGCCCACTAAGTTATCATTCCTCACCTCTCTCCTGCCCTTCAAAGTCACCAATGACTATTTTTCCACACTCTATGTTCAAATGTACACATTATTTAGCTTTTACTTATAATTGTGGGAACATGCAGTATTTGACTTTCTGCTTGAGTTGTTTCACTTAAGATAATGCCCTCCATTTCCATCCATGTACACTTTTAAAATGAGTGAATTATATTGTATATGAATTAAATCTCAATAAACATTATATTTTTTAAAAGTAATTCAACATTCTTAGCAGAAGGGGTTTGGTTTATTTCCCTTACCAGGACCTATATCACTAAGTAGGTTTGCGTGTTTAATCATCCTCCTGTGGTAAGTTTTGCAAAAGAACCACTACCAGGAAATGTTCAAAAAGCAGAGCTCAGAATCAAGTGCAGATTTCTGCATGGCTTGGTGAGCCATGGCAGAAAACCACTTACCACTTACTATTTTGGTTTGATGATATGTAAATCATGGCCATGTCATAGGGATAAAGACAAATAAAAGTATCCCACATTTGTATCATGCTTATAACACAGACTTTGGAGCAAATGATCTCAAAGGTCTCTTTCAGCTCTAAAATTTCACTAGTTTATATAGCCATTTGCTCTCAAAGCAACCCCAAGGAAAAAGCAGGCTTATATTATTATGTGATTATTGTCATTTAACAGATGATGAATCTACTGAAAAATTTAGACATTATGTTTACTCAATAAATATAAGGAAATCATGCATTTATACTGGAAGTTAATTTCTGGGCAATCCTATGGTTAAAGTATATAATGTAGAAGCTAGTGAAAGGGTCAAGATACACACACACACACGCACACATACACATATATACACACATGCATATACATATAGACACACATAGACACATACACATATGCATATATACACACACATACACACACATATACACAGGCACACATATATACACATACATATCTGTGCATATACATGACTATGCACATGTGTAGATATACATATATATTCTGGATAGAAATAAAAATTTGTTTAGCTAACTATCTAGAATGTTTTCTTAAGAATTGATTTTGAAAAACAGAAAATCACTCCTGTGCAGATTATTTTTAACAAGCATTAGAAGCCAAACATAAATTCACAATTTTCTTTTAAGTATCTCTTCATTTACAAGCCCATGCTTTACATTCATTGAGATTCCCCAAACCACAGCTCAATCAGCTCACTGTTCTTCTGTTTTTTCTGGGTTTTTTTCCTAATAATTTAATCATGTCACAAAATAAAGTAGTCTTAACTCATCTTCGTCTATTGTCTGTTTGTCTCTTTCTTTCTTTTCTCCGCTATTATAAATTCCTAACACCTTAGGTCTGACCTGCCTTTATAGACTCTCAATTGCCCCTCTATGAAATAATATAAAGCCCATTTCAGAGCATCTGGCAGGAGGCAGTGCTTTATAAAACTCCAGTATACGGTAGGGAAAATACATCCCTTTTAAAGTTTAAAGATTTTTCCACCTCTAAAAAACATACTCAGAGGAAAAAAAAGAAAAAGCTCCTTTTAAAATGCTTTCCTTGTAGCTTCATTAATATTCACAGCTTCTCTTACACTGCTGGTGACTTCCTGGATATCTAAGCATGCTTCTACTATAAGGGGCACTTTTTCTCTAGTTTTCTCATGGACCTTTCAAATGGCAGATCAATATTCGCTTGTTGGGTTTCAGCCCTTGAAGACACCTAATTGCCTTTGATTCCTCTTTTCTAACTATTTTGTTTTATGGTGGCCTTCCTTTGAATTCTGCTTGCTGAGGGATCAGTCTGTGTTTCCTCACCACTCTTTTCTCTCCTATTCCTTGTGATCATGTGTTCTTTGTGCTGATGGAACGCTGGTGGCACAATTGTGAAATCAGCTTTTCCCAGGCTGCTGTTTGCCCATTGGGTGTCTTTGTGCAAATTAGAAAATAGTGCCCTTCCCCAAAGCAGATGCAGCTCTGTAGGTGCACCGCCTAGTGAGCAGAGTGAGAGAGGATTCCACACCCCTCACTCCATCAAGCTGGTGCACCTGGGCAGAGCAATTCATAACCTCCAGAGAGCCACTGGGAGCA